>NC_134483.1:207804639-208067139 GCF_040206685.1 Ascaphus truei | reverse complement strand
GCCAATGGTCATTCAGTGGGAGGTGTGTTTGCGTGACTTTCATGGTGCATGAACATGACCTCATGCGTCTTGTTTACGCTCATTGTGTGAGCATCACGTTTGTGCATGGACAAACGTCAGTTGCCAACGTTAATATATGTACGTCTGTATAAGTGCTTTTGTTTATCTATCCTTATATGTAGCTTACTCGATCATATGCTTACTGCTAGCAGCAGCATCAGCATGGAGGAACATGTCTTGTACGCACAGCTTACACATCATCTTGCGCATGCGCTAATACTTAATCCACACATTACTGAGGTGCGCGCGCAACACACGTTGTACGCACACATTATAATGTATTCAGGACCCGGAAGTCACATATCAGTAGTAATGCGAACAACGGCATTTTATACATTATAATCTTCTGTTGGTTTAGATTTATCCTTGCTGTTTCAACATATATGTCACAGAATTGTTAATCTCGACAATCATATTAATATGTGTTAAGCGTTATGATGATGAAACATACAATACATCAATGTGCAATGTTAATACCGAATGTCTTTGCTTTATTTCACAGATGTCGGTTATGAATACATGGGACAAATGTATGATTAGAGATGGAACAAAGAAAATATTACCTAAGTGTGATGCGTGTAGACAATCAATTATAATAAATCTGTAGCAATGCTTTTGAACACTTTTGCGCTGATTACGAATATAAAATTGAAGTAGCCTTGTGTGTATTTTTTAAGTCAGCACTAAATGTTGTTTATTATGTTGATACCCAATAAACAATAACATTACATTTACATATGTCTTTAATATTTGATAACATAATACGTATTGTAATGCCATGTGATATGTGAAAGCAACATTATCACTACTATAACACAATTAGTTACTATATATTGGAATCTGTTATGTTAAATGTCAAATCATATACATAAAAGTTACAACATGTTAAACATTCTATATTTCAAAGTACACAATAACAATAGTTATCTTCTTTTGTATAAAATGGTCCGAAAATATCATATATTGAAATACATTGTTGTGTACACATAACATGCATTAGCTCATTAATGTTATGTATACATGAATAACACTTTAACATTTGAGTTTTATGTTACAAAACCTAACAATATTTGAGTGTTATTACTACACGTTAAACACATACATAGCTACATGAAGGGTACGATGTTTTTACTCCTAATGTATGCAAATATGGTTTAGTTAAGAAATACATGCATTACACAAACAATGAAAAAGATAAACATAAGCACATTACAATGTGATGAAATGTGTGCGTGACAACATTTGTAAGTCATTATTGTTACTACGTTTACACTTGTTATAAAGGATGGGGATCAACATTCCCATAAACATGTTGTGGATAACATTATCATTGTGTTTACGAAGCTATACACATTTGTTAAGAGAGACTACAATAATTTGGAATGGTTCAGTAATTTTAAACAAACTTAGATGTACGCCAAATCAATACACATCTTTAATTTGTACATATACATGTGGACAAGGTCTTCAGGAAGATGAAGATGAAGAGAGAGAAGAACTAATGACATCAATTGCAATGGTTAGGAGGTTTAGCACGTTGGTTCTTGGATACAAACATTCTTTGAGTGTTACCATCGCTCATGTACATGATGTTATGTTGTAAACTCATCATCATGACACGTTCTGTAATGTAGTTAATAACATTTGAACACAGTATCCAATAACATTCAAGTAAAAACAAGCACACGGACACAATAAACGAAGGACATATTGCCAAGCTCACAACTTATTCATCAATTAATGGTTACACATCCTATCACAATACCTGTCGCCATGTTTGAGCCTCTTATTCCATATGTTACATCTCATAAATTCCATGACTAGTCATTGGAGTAATCTGAGTGAAAAATAACATGGAGAATAAAAAGATATTTTCTTTAAATCACATGTTAATTCAGCTTATTGAACAACATATGTGATACTTAACAATGTGATATAAAAACGACAACATATCTGAACAATGTGATCTCAAAAAAACAATATGGTACACATCATTGTCACACACATGTGACACTCCAAGTGAACATTTGTATCTACAAATATAGCAGTAAGTATTGGGTACCAACATATTGTAAAGGTAGTTCATGCTTAAACCACAAACCTTCTGACAGACAATATATATTTGCTAGCCATTATTTGCTGAGGTAAACACACAACTGTTTAGTGGTTACAATTTGTATCCAACCTGTTTAAGAATCACATACCGGTGTCACATGTAATTGTCCACACAACCGAGAAGAGGAAGGTGCGAGTAGGAGATGCATCCGTTTCCTATGTGAATGATATTTGGAGACATGTATTTGTCAGAAACATGAATGAATACATATATGTAGTACTATGAACATATAGGTAGTTGCTTACATGTAAAATATGTGTTGATCACATTACGACGTGTCTCAACACCACAGGCAGTTTGCTCACTGTCAGCTGCTAAATTGACGGGATGCTCCTTCTCCAAGTCCTGACGTATTTCGCTAGGCATATTATGCCGGAGTGCCAGATTGTGCAGAACGCAGCAAGCTATAACTATATCAGACACTTTCTCAGGCTTATATTGTAGTGCCCCGGCAGTGTTTATAGGAGGCCAAAAGTCTGCTCAATGACCGATCGTGATGATATGTGGGCTACATTATAGCGGTCCTCGGCTTCAGATTGTGGGTTAGGCACCGGTGTCAGAAGCCAAGGCCGAATTCCGTATCCTGAGTCACCTATAATCCATTGTGCAGAAACAGTACACAATGTGTAAACATTCTTTCATGCAACATTGAACAAATACACAATTGTTGTTTGTTAACACTTAATAATATGTACTCACCCACCAGCCAACCAGCTCCAAAATAGACTTGTTCAAAAGCAGGGAAAACTGATGAGTTTCTCAGGATAGAGGAATCGTGGCTGGAACCAGGGAATTTGGCTACCACATGCGTAATCTTCATCGTAGCATCGCATACCATCTGTACATTCAGGGAATGGTAGTGCTTACGATTGCGGTAACCATGCTCACTCTGACTAGGCGGGATCAAGGCAACATGGGTGCAATCGATTGTACCCATCACACATGGTATCCCGGCTATGGTATAAAAGCCATTCCTCACTTCCAGCCACTCTGTGTGCTCTGTAGGAAAATGAATATAATTCCTAGCGCATCTATTCAGTGCACAGAGAAACTGGGTAAAGGCCTGTGAGAATGCTGATTGTGAGACCCCGCCCACTATGCCCACAGTTGTCTGGAATGACGCGGAAGCAAGATAATGTAATGAGCATTGCATTTTAACAAGCCCAGGGACTGCACGACATCTGGCTGTTGCACTCTCTAAATCTCTGCATATCTCTTGATAAAGAGATAAGATTGCTGCTGAACTCAAACAATAACGACTGATGATCTCCTCCTCAGTCATCCCATCTAAAATGGTACGCTCCCTGTATACACGTGGACGAGGCACCACTTCTCTCCTCTCTCTTCTCCTCCCATCTCCTTGTCCTCTCCCTCTCCCTCTCCTGTCCCTGTCTCTGTCCGGTCTCTGTCCCTGTCCTCTCCTGGCCCTGTGACATCCTGCCCTTCTGCTATCCTCTCCTCCAATAGAATTCTGCGCCTTCTCATGAACAAGCGTATCATCTTCTGGTCTGTAGCTGTCAATCCACAGGTAATTGGCCTCGTTTAAATACCTATGTGATGATGTCACGTGACTTAATTACGTACAAGCTGTCAAATAAACATATAGCACTTGTGAACTCGCAAAGTGTACACATTACAAATAATACAGATTCATTGTGTGTGTTCATCAGGCAATGATCAAATTTGACTATGATGTGATGTAAAGCTTTATAATACTAATTTTCCCAAAGTCGTTATGTAATGTTACATGCACATACCACTTTTTTTACACAACACTCAGTAATGTCATTTGTATTCTAACTTGAAATAAACATTTACAAACAACGTTGCAACATGTTGCAGTTTGCAGGCTATTGTCACATGTTCACATAAACTAATTAGAATGGGCATATGCATCATTCAAAGGCATGTGGACATTAGCAATTGATTCTGTATAAATATTCGTAATATTATGTCCTATTATACATCTGTGTAGCACTTAACATGAAATGATGACACTGCAATGTGTCAAATGTAATCATGCAATGTTATTAATTGTGATATTGCAGACGTCATAAAAAGAGGAATGTGAAATAAAAAATTTAAACATTACGAATAACAGCTATATCTTAGTTGGATCATGCGTTAAACATTACAAACATTATATAATGTTTAACAACATGAATAAACGCATGATCTGTGATATGTGTCAAATGCTTGACAACATGAATTCTAAACAATGACACTTTAGTAACATGTTTCTGATGATGTGAACTGTTACTTTGATAGTTTACTATAGGACTTTCCCTTGACACGGCATAACACAAACAGTCATGTGAGATGCAAAACATTATAACATTCAAAAGTAAGATGTTCTGCCAATAATGAACGTAAGCGGTGACACGATGAAGTGAATAACATCGACACTGTAATGACAAGTACACTTTTATTTGGAGCAATACCACGTTAACTATCCTATAAAGTTATAAGTGTCCGCTCCATTGCCTCCATAGATGTTGAAATTAGTTATTTTTTCTAAGTGCCATCCCGCCAACCTTGCCGATTCTTCTCCCCACCATTCGAGATGAATTGCCAAAAAAATGTCTTTTCGAGAGTGCCGATCAGCACCGATAAGCACCGATAAGATGATCGGGGCTACTAGAATACAGCCGATTTTAAAAAGTGTCGAAAGGTGCCGAAAAGTGGCATTTTTTATCGGGAAGAAAAAATGTCGATTTGGGCAAATTATCGGCGCTTACTGAATACCAAAGCCATTTTGTGGCGATAAAAAAGTTTTCGGCGCTTTGTGCATAGAGCCCTATATCCCCAATCTAATTGGATGAAGTACCACGTGAGGGCAGCCATTTTAGATTTAATGACGTCACGTTAAAGGGGAAATGAAGCACAGCCATTCTGATTGGCTGGCTTCATTCCCTTTAAATGACGTAATTGAAAAAAAAAAGGCACATGATTCTAAAAGCCAATCACAGGCGTGAGAACCATTTGCCATTCAAATGTGATGTCACAGACCATATTTAAGTCCGTGACGGCTCATTTGAGTTCAAGAAGCCGGTGAGTCAACATCGTGGATTGTAGATTGTATTTTGCTATGTATGCTTTCTGGCAACGGAGCATATGGACCTTCAGTAAGATGACGAGGATTTCTATCTAATTATTATGGATTAAGCTTCATATTTGATCCTTTATATTAAGTCTATTTTTGCTAATTATCAATTGAGATTCTATAGCGCTTTATATTTAAAAATATATCATGAATTACTAAGAGGATAAGATTGGTGAACTTTCTTGAAATGTAATGAGACATTGTGACTCTCCAATCCTACAGCGATAAGAGAGGAACACCAACAAACCCCCACACTGAAAAAGAAAAGGGAGGAATGTGTAGGAGAAGAACTAGAGGAGGAAGACACAAAAGAAAAGAATGAAGTAGTGGATAGTACTGGTATTTTTAATATAAGTAATACTATTTTAACAGATTCAAAAGGTAATTTTGCCCTTCCTAAAATAGATCAAGTTGTTCAGCCAAGCACTAAGTACCTAGAGTTTTGTCATACCAATTAAAAAAAGAAATCTACATTTTACCCGGTACAGTATATGACAACCGAAATTTAGTAAATACATTTTATAATCTGATAATAAAGGATTTTGACACACCGGTGGAGAATTCAAAAGGTAAAAATAATATAACCAAAGCAGAAACAGATGCCATGAACAAACTAGCTAAATATAAAAAATTAGTAATAAAAGCAGCCGACAAAGGGGGCGAAACAGTTATTTTGAGCAGAGATTACTATATAGAAGAATCCCTAAGAATTTTGAATGACAATTCTTATCAATAATTCAACTAGGGTGTTCTTATCAGAGTTGGATCAACTGTTACAAAAGGGTAAAAATACAGGAATAATTAGTGAAAATTATAATTTTTTTCTTTATAATAGATTTCCCAAGATTCTGCTATTTTATTTCTTACCCAAATTACACAAATATATAAAAAGACAACCCGGTCGCCCGATTCATCTATGTCCAATTTATCACATTGACACATTTTTGAAAGATTTGTTTGTCAGTTACCATCTTACCTAAGAGATTCTACTCAGGTTATAATTATGTTAGAAAATGTGGTATGGAAGATCAATAAAATTTGTGCACAGTAGTTGTGACACCTCTGTACACAGTAGTTGATCATTCCCAAAGCTGCAATGCTATAAAAAGGACATTAGAAAGTTCAGGCAAATTTCTGCAGGAACAGGTTGATTTCATCTTGGAAAGTATAAAATACATCCTAGACCTGGAGCATATTTTTTTCTCTTTTGAGGGTCAATTTTACCTACAGACTTAATGGACGTCCATTGGCACCAGGTTTGTGCCAAGGTACACAAATTTATTTATGGGTATTTGGGAGGAGGACTATATCCACCACTCAAACCCGTTTGGCACAAACCTGGTGACATGGAAGAGATACATTGATGATAGCCTCTTTATTTGGGAGGATACTTTAGATACATTAGGAGTTTTTATTATGTATCTAAATACCAACGACTTAAATCTAAAATGTACCCGTAATTCCAGTAGTGATAGTATTGAATTTCTAGATCTAGTATTGTATGTGGAACAGAATAAAATAAAAACGAAGACATCCTTTAAGAAGGTGGACTGCAATAATTACGTTCTCAAGAATACTGCACCGACACACTTTATTCGAGCAAATACCCAGTATGTACCTGGCAGAAACCTGGAATGCGCCGCTCCTCACCTCTGACAAGCCCCGTTGCGTTTGCCTTCCCAGCCTGGGTTCATGCCTGGCTGACGGGCGGCTGATCTGTTAAATGATAATGATTAGGATTTAATAGGCTGCAATGCTTCGCGTGTCTACCAGATGGCATAAATTCATGAATTGTAATGCAGTATATATATATATACTGTGCAGTATTGCAGCCAGCGGGAATAAAATGCTTTAATCCCTGCCTGGAAAATACCTCAATGCACTCGGGCAGAAAACAGTCACAAACCTCAATACACCCGGGTATACCCGAATTCGTGGGACTAGCCGAGCTCGAATAAAGTGTGTCGCCAGTGTAGTTGTCATCATCCAAATTGGACGTCCAATATACCTTTTGGACAATTCAGAAGAGTTCGTAAAAACTGTTCGAATCTAGAGTCACAGGCATATATACTGGAACAAAGGTTTATTAATCGAAATTATCAATCACTGGAGGTAGCAGAAGTTAAGAAAAAAACAAGAGAATTAGAAAGAAGTTTAATTCTAAAAACAAATCCTTAGAAACCAGTAGACAATCCTTTTATTCCGTTTGTCACTCAGTTCAATAGAGATCACTCTAAAATGAAAAAAAAAAAAATTGTACAACATTGGCATGTTTTAAAAAATTACCAGATTTTAAAATATTTTTTTGTCAGATAGGGCACAAGTTGTGTACACTAAAGCAAAGAACCTTAGGGATAAATTGGCAATTAGCCTTTTGCCAACTGTTGTATCAAATAACTCTTGGATAGGAGAAAAACCCAAGGGGTTCTTCAAAAGCCTGAAATATACAGTAAGGCCTGCAAATATGGGAAAGAAAAATCAGATTGCTTTACATCAAATGCAACCAAGGAGACATTTAAAATAAAAGATTTTATAAATTGCAAAAGTACATCAGTGATCTATCTAATGTGTTGTCCCTGTGGAATGCAATACGTTGGACTCACGATAAGACCTCTACGTGTAAGAATATTAGAGCACATTAGAAATATCACTGTAGGATTGGAGAGTCATAATGTCTCATTACATTTCAAGAAAGTTCACCAATCTAATCATGTAGGCTTACTTTATCAAGGCATCGATTTGGTTAAATCTCATTGGAGAGGGGGCAATCACATACAGGATGTTTTTCAATAAGAAACATTTTGGATACATAAATTGCGCATTTTCAAACCCCTAAGTCTTAATATAGATATAGACTTAAATTCCTTTTTGATTTAGACTTGTGCGTTTTTCTGCTTTCTTTTTATTCATTAAATTTGTCTCTGTGTTCTGGTCTTTTTTAATAGTATATGAATTGTATTTTATTTTTCTGCATTTTTTGCTGAATCTTAAATAATGTATGCATTATACCATTACTGTGCTCTAATCTATGTGTGCTCTCTCCATAGATTATATATTCCATCAGAACTTCATCTTATTAATTGTAACTTGTTTGCTTTTTGTTGCTGTCTTTACTATTTTGTTGCTGTTTGTATCTATTATGATTTTTTAATTGCTTTGCATCTCCCCTGTTCTACCAATCAATCCATGTTGTGACGTCAATACTAGGGACTATTTATATGGGACTGTGCACCTAGATTTATTATTGTACCCCATATGAAGATCGGTGTACCGATTGAAACTCGTAGGGTGGTCCCTTTTACTGTTTGAGAGCATTGTGCTGCCTGTATGCCCTGCTGCCAGGCAATATTGCTGTGAGACTGGAGCAACAAAAGACAGAGGATTCCATTGGCTTCGACATCATCCGCTGTCCATTCCGGAGGAGGAATACACAACTTTCCAGCTTCCAGCTACAGCAACTGTAGCGTGGCACGACCGAGACATCTACTGAACCCAGAGTGGTCAAATTGCCTGTGTTCTTGTGGGAGCATGTGAGTTGAATGAGCTCACCGCTCATGTATGTGTTTTTTTAATTCAACTGTGTTACACTATATTATACCTTTTCTTTTATTTATGGTCCGGGAGAGTTCCTCTCTCAGAAATCTGGAAACACCTGACTTTAACCTCTACCATGTGAGTGGGCATTCATCAGTGTGATATTA
This sequence comes from Ascaphus truei, assembly GCF_040206685.1. Lineage (NCBI taxonomy): Eukaryota > Metazoa > Chordata > Amphibia > Anura > Ascaphidae > Ascaphus > Ascaphus truei. Next base: position 208,058,159 of record NC_134483.1, on the reverse strand, counting down.
GTCTAATTGTTTAATACACATTTGCACTATGTTGTTATTTTTCCTTTTTTTACATGCTTGAGGGGACTTTTGCGCTTTGGAGTGTTGTTGTTGCCATATTAATAATAGCCAGTAGTTCTTGGTTATATTTTATGGTTGGGTCAGCACTGAGGACTTCATAACAGGTGGTGTCAGATATGAGTCTGTTATTTTCAGCATCAAAATCTTCTCTGTTGAGAATGACCATGTTGCCCACCTTGTCAGAGGATTTATGACTATTGTATTGTCTCTTTTCAGATCGTCCAGTACTCCCCTTTCTTCCATGGTGAGATTACCACCACTATTGTTACATTTCATCCTCTCAAGGTCTTTGACCACCAAATTAACAAAAACCGCCACATTAGGACTAGTCTCCATCTCCATAGGAGGCACTAACATGGACCGTGAATTAGGTCCGTGAATAGACCAATGCCTGGCGTTCTATGGTAGTCAGCTACAAGTGATTTAAGTTTTTCAAAACATTTCTATCAAGCTCATACAGGTCATCTAGGCCCTCATTTCTCAGCTGCGCTAATTCTCTCCTTTTAAAAAATTTATGAAGAAGTTTACGCCCAAATAGATTGATATCCTTAACCCACTCAAACTGGTTAAAGTCCGCTGAGGGAGAAAAGGATAGACCTTTGCTAAGTACCTTAATTTGTAGTTCATTTGAGTACATTTTTAGAGATTTATGACCTAACTATTTTTTGTAGTGGTTACTTGTGTGATCTCCTGCTGGGTAGTCCCCCCAGTCCCTGAACACTCAAGTATTCATGTCCCTGAGCTCGATTTGCCTGTCCCCTTCTGTTTTTTTTCTTCCATCGTATGGGGCTGAAACTCCAGTCACTGATCTAAAAAAACAGTTCTATCTCTTTTCTGTCTTTCTGCTTCATAACCATGCCCAGTTTTGCTCTCGTCATTAGAAGTGTCCCATTCGGTAGATCAGAACTCTTGCGTAGTTCTAGGCATCTTTTTTTGAAAGTTATGTTTAAATATCTTCCCCTTTTAAATCTTTTGCTTCCCTAAGATATTTTTTCTGTTTCTTTTCTTTTAGGACCTCAGTACATTTTTTAACGTTATTTTTTAACCTTAGCTCATAGTCGGTAAACTCTGGATAGACTTTTCAGGTCTTAACTTCGAGTAAGCACTTTTCAATATCCTCATTGGTGCTTTTCAAATTGTCACATTCATGTGTGATAATAAGTTGCATTAACTGTCTTGGGCAGTTCGTTAAGATCTTTTCCCATTTGTTAATAAATTCTTCGTCAGTCGCCTGTACTGATGGGGGCACATTAACTCTAAGGCCTCTCTGCACTAGATTAAGTTTCATGTAGTTCTCAAGGCTGTTATTTACCACCATAACTTGGATCTATTTTTGCATAATTTGTCCAGATTAAAGAAGTACAGTAACGCTTTGTCTGCAACTCTAGGTGACAAAATTGTACCATCCGGGGAAAACACATTCAGTGCATCCGTTTGCAAGGATGTAAAGTCAAATTTATCTGACAGGTATCCCGCCATTTTGTAGTGACGTGCAAAGAGTACTGAAGGTGAGTGACTCGCTTCCCCTTTATTCTTTCTTACACTGGCGACACACTTTATTCGAGCATGGCTAGTCCCACGAATTCGGGTATACCCGGGTGTATTGAGGTTTGTGACTGTTTTCTGCCCAAGTACATTGAGGTATTTTCCAAGCAGGGATTGAAGCATTTTATTCCCGCTGGCTGCAATACTGCACAGTATATATATATATACTGCATTACAATTCATGAATTTATGCCATCTGGTAGACACGCGAAGCATTGCAGCCTATTAAATCCTAATCATTATCATTTAACAGATCAGCCGCCCGTCAGCCAGGCATGAACCCAGGCTGGGAAGGCAAATGCAACGGGGCTTGTCAGAGGTGAGGAGCGGCGCATTCCAGGTATCTGCCAGGTACATACCGGGTATTTGCTCGAATAAAGTGTGTCGGTGCAGTACCTAGAGATAACTTCAAATAAATCCTGGATGGGGTCTCTCTAATGCAATGTAGTGCTAATTTAGCCTGATTTTAAGCCTATGCTAGCGAGATAAGGTAAATATTTTTTTCTCATATAATTAATTAGCTTTAGAAATAATCTCGAGGGGAAACTGTGTTACTATTTTAAGTAATGTAATGCGATTTGCCCTGATTTAACAGAGTTTAGTGTATCTGGGCCAGAGTAGTACTGTTAAGTGGTGGCAACCCCAAATCTTTTATAATATACCTGGAATAGTTGAATAGTTCATACATATTATTCAGATCTATTAACTGCTAATGTAAACCGCATTCTGTTTTGTCAAATGATTCCTTAATTCAAAAGAAAACCACAGATTACAGGCCCTTTACTCTGAAAACTGGAATGTGGGATCTGAGTCAAGATGCATTGTGTGTAACACAATCAGACAATTACATCTATAAATAGATCGAAATGGCTTAACAGCATGTAAAGCTTTTATGGTTTTATATTCTAACATTTACATTGGTTTCAGTGATTTTATTAAGTGGTTGCCATTTCAATTTACTTTTTATCCTTTTTAAACACAGCTGTTTTACAAGACCACCCAGAATTGTAAACAGAGTAAAAGTTTCAGGCCCCTTTGTTGATGTAGTGGAATTTTGGATTTGAATAAAAATGTTTGGAATGAGAATAAAGCACAGCATTGTTTTCTGTGTTCCACCTCTCTTTGAAACAAGTTGTGGAAATACAGATGCAGCGGACGTTATTCAAACATTTACCTGGGTAAATCTTGCGTTATGCCACGTGGTGTAGCGAGATGTTCTGCTGCAAACATAATGGCCCATTGGATTAACACAGCAGGGGTTCCTGCTGTGTTAATCCTACCGAGGTCTGCCTGTCTGTACGAGATGGGCAGTAAGAGATTGGCTGAATCAGTCACTCTAACTGCACACCTTTCACAGGCAATCTCAGGGTTTTTATTTAATGTTAAACATTACAGTAATGTAGCAGGAGGTCTCCGGAGCAGAACCGCATTGATTTCAGGTCCGGAGACCTCCTGCTTTCCGAGATACAGGCCCCGTTATGGGGTGCCAGTTTCTCCTATGCATGGAAATGTCTCGCGTCACATGATTGGGACATTTCCATTCATTGGAGATACCGGCACCCCATAATGTAGCCTGTGTCTCGGGAAGCAGGGCATCCCCGGACCTGAAACAAACACGGGTCTGCTCCGGAGACCCCCTTCTCATCTACACTAGTTATAAATGTAAATAAACTAGTCATAAATGTAGTAAGCACCAATACACAACCCACCCCTTGTGCCCCCACATAAAACAAATATTTTTTTTTATAGACACAGGATTAATACCACAGGCCAGTGGGGGTCCCCGAGTGGTCCACACAGGTGTCCGCAGGCCCAACAGTGTACCCCAGAGGGTTCCCATGGGTGTCTGGGGGCCCTTAGGTGGTCCCTGCTAGGCTCTGTGGTCCTCCAGGTGGTCCCTGCGTGTGTCCATGGGCCCCAATGGGGTCCATGGGTGGTCCCTGCGGGTCTCTGGGGGTGTCTGGGTCATCCCCACAGGTGTCTGGGGTCCCTCAGGTGGTCCCTGCGGGTCCCCAGAGCCCCCACAGCTGTGGGGCCCCCGGTTCCACCCCACAGGTGTCAATAGGTCCTCGGTGGTCCCCGTGGGCATCCGTGGATACTTGGGTTGTCCCCATGGGTCCCCGCTGGCCTGCGGTACCATTCCTGTATTTAAAAAAAAATAAACACTGTCAACATTTCAAAGCAGGGGTCTCCTGACCTGACCCAACACGGGTCTGCTCCGGAGACCCCCTGCTCATCTACACTAGTCATAAATTTAAATTTAAATATGTACTGCTGCGGCACAGTTTATTCGAGCATTTGCCCGTTCTGTGCCGCAGCAGTAGCCTGGCGCGCGCCCGAGTGTGACGGGCGCGCGCCGAAGCAGCGGAAGAGCGCCCTCCGATCGGGGCGCTCTCCCTACCGCTGCCGGGTCCGCCGGGTCCCCCGGAACCCCCTGCCGCTGTCCCGCGATCGCGGGACACCAGGGCTCCCTCGGGGAGCCCCTGGACACGCGTGCAGGGGGCGCACGCTCCCGATGACGCGTGACTGCGCGTCTATGACGCGCGGCACGCCGAGGGGCGGCCACTAGCAAGCCGGGAGATTTCCCGGCTTGCGGTACCGACCACACTTCAATAAAGTGTGTCGGTAGTGTAGTAAGCACCAATAAACAACCCACCCAATGTGCCCCCACATAAAACAATATTTATTTGTATAGACACAGGATTAATAGAACAGGCTGGCAAGAGTCTCCGAGTGGTTCCCAAGGGTGTCCGCAGCCCCCTCAGTGCACTCAGGGGGTTCCCACAGGTGTTTGAGGGCCCTCGGGTGGTCCCCATGGGTGTTTGTGGGTCCTCAGGTGCTCCATGTGGGTTCCCGCCGGCCTGCGGTACCATTCCTGTATTTAAAAATTATAAACATGGCCTACATTTCAATAAATACACCTCCCCCTGGGGCTATAGTGCTAACAATCAGATTGGCTGAAGTATCACGTGAGGGCAGCCATTTTGGATTTGGTGACGTCATGTTAAAGGGAAATGTAGCACAGCCATTTTGATTATCTGATGTCAGGGTCTGCTAGACCTGGAGCCTAGCCATAGTTCTTCTTTGTCCATCGGGTGTGCTGCTGCCTTTTTTTTCCTCTGGGTTCCTCTCTGTCTGTCTGTCTTTCTTCTTGTTGCTCCTCTCTCTGTCTTATAGCTCTGCTTCCTGTCTGTTTCCTTTGCTTGAAGTCAGACTCCTAATGCACATGCCTCTGATTCCTGATCTGTTTCTGTACCTGTACCTGTATTATAGAAGTCTGTTCACAGTAAAAAGCCCTTGCTGGTAATCTAGCTTGTCCCTGTTTGTTCCTGTTCTCAGTCCCTGCCCCCTGACCAGTCCTTGCTCCCCTGTCCTGTTCCAGTCTCCTCATTGCCGACCTCTGCTTATTACCTGACTTCGCTACCTGCCACTTGCCTCGGACCTCTGCTTGTTTCCTGACTTCGCTACCTGCCGCCTGCCTCAGACCTCTGTTTGTACCTGACTTCGCTACCTGCCGCCTGCCTTGGACCCCTGCTTGTGACCCCTACTACTCTCATGCTGTTCTGGCCACCGAGATCCTACCCGCCACAGGAGTCTCCCGTGACAGAAAGCAAAGGCCACTTCTGGACCTCGCTGGAACAGATTCTTCTTCTGCCCGCACCCTTTCCTGCCTGCTGCAGCAGACCACATCCGCATGGTTGAAGATAAGTACTTTCGTTTCTTTTTTGGAAATCCCATTTGGGAAGGTTTTTTTTTTTGCTGCTAAGTGTTCTGCAAAAATTATTGCGTTCATAACGAAAAAACATTTTTGCTGAGGCTAGAACTGTTGCTGCAGAGACTAGTGCACCTTTCTTTGAGATTTTTCTTTTGTGCAGTGCCTGGGTTAACCCTTGCAGTACCTGTTGCCACCTTTTAGACTCTGACTTTTCATTCCCTGGACAAGGCTTGTCTCTGCATACCTGGTTGGACCACTGCTGTTCACAGGGTTCCCATTTCAAAAGACAAGAGTGCTTCCATTATTTTGTTACTGCATACTGTGATTTTTCCTGCAATCTGTAGTTCTTCCTATGATTGGTTCTAAGGTTTCAGGTTTACCTGCAAGTTCCCCTAAAGTTTGTTTCTCTGCAACATATGATATCCCTACGCCTGATATCAAAGTTTTCAGATTTAACTGCAGGGTTCTCTGTCTGATATCCCTACGCCTGATATCTAAAGTTTCAGATTTAACTGCAGGGTTCTCTGTCTGATATTCCTATGTCCGATGTCAAAAGTTTCAGATCTAACTGCAAGTTTTCTCTGTATTAGTTTCCTGCTGTCTATGATATTTCTATGCCTGATATCTAAGGTTTCAGATTTCACTGCATGTTTCTCTGTATGATATCCCTATGCCTGATATCTAAAGTTTCAGATCTAACTGCAAGTTTTCTCTGTAGTAATTTCCTGCTGTCTATGATATTTCTATGCCTGATTTCTAAAGTTTCAGATTTAAACTGCAGGTTTTCTCTGTCTATGTTTTTTCCTTGCATTTATAAATCTCTGTGACTGATGCTAAAGTCTCAAAAGGTCAGCTCTCCTATCTTGTGTCTCTCTGTGTCTAATATTCCTGTTGTTCATTCTAATGCTTCTGTTTTAAAAACACATTTCTTCTTTACTGGTTTCTTGGGAAGTGTGGTTTCCTCATGTCTGAAATTATGGCTCCCACTCAAACAGTCTTGAGCAGTAAATGTGAACACAGTACCACTGATTCTTCAGAACTTCTCAAAGCAAGGAAGAAGAAGAAAAAGAAGGGAGGCATTACTGTGGAAGTTGCAGAAGGAATTAAGAATGAAAATTTAACCCCAGAGTCTGCATTTGATGAAAGAGATATGCTGCAGCTTAAGGCAACTCACAGACGTATCCCAAGAATAGTGGAAGAAAAGAAAGATGCCCCTACTCAGACGCTTCAAGCTGCACAGAAAGCGATTGATTGTCTTTATGGACGTTTAGATAAGGAGCAAGAAGCCAAGGCTGCACTACAAAGCTGTCTATCCTCAGCAATTGCTAAGTGTGTTCTCCAGGAGAAAGAAAAAGAGCAGTTGGAGAGGGACAGGGTGATCCTGTCAAGCAAGCTGGAGAAGGCCTATGCTGATAATGCCCAGTACCAGAGTTTCATGGCTCAAGTTGGCGCAAAACTGGAAGCCTCTGAGGAGAAGAATTGCCACTTCAACACAGAACTACGTTCTTTGAGAGAGATCTTCGAAGGGTTAAATAGCAGTTTTGAAATGGTAACCCAGGAGTGCAAGAATCTCTATGTCCAAGTCAGTGAAGGAGATAAGAAACTCCATGAATTAGGAGAGGAGAAGAAACAGTTGGCCCAGGAAAAGTTAGACATGCAGACAGCACTGCAGAATGCAGAGAGAATGCTGCAAGAAGAACGTGTCTACCTGGAGCGGCGCACAGAAGCAGAAAATATGCTGCAGAGTCAGCTGCAAGAACTGCGTACACATCTGCAGGACACAAAGGAGAAATGGGTGAATGCTGTAGAAAAGCAGCGAGTTCTGCAGGAAGAAAGGTTCCAGACTGCCTACAAGATAAAGATGCTGCAAGAGTATTTGAGTACCCAGTGTGTCCCCAAAGAACAGCATGAGGAGCTGAAGGCCACACTGAGCATAACCAGAGCCTCGCTGGAGGAGGAGCTTAGAGCCCAGGTAACCCTATATGAGAGGGAACACAAGGCGGTCCAGAAACTGAAACAAGAGTTGGAGGAGCAGAGACACTGCTCCATCTCTAACAGTCAGTACACCCAGAAGAAAGAGACCTGGAAAAGGCAGGCAGCTGAGACCTTGGCAAAGGAATTGTCAGAGATCTAAGACGTAATGAGGGATGCATGGAAGCAAGCTCAAAATGATCACAGTAAAGAGATGAAAGCCCTAAGTGGAAAATTGCAAAATGCACTCAACCAGGGGTCTCTCGCTGAGGAGTGGAAATTGCAGCAACGCCTAAAGATGGAAGAGCTAAAGCTAACAGCTGAACACACATCTCAGCAACTCACAGCGCTGCAGGCGCAGATCACTGGGCTCAAGACACAGCTTGCCAAAAAGGAGGAGAGAGAGAAGGTGTCAGTCTGTCAAGTGGCTGGCCTGACACTGTGCTATGAGGTCAAAATGGCCGATGCCTGCAAATTATTGGACCACACAGCCCGTGATAAGGTCCGGCTGAAGCTGGAGCTGGACAAGGCCCAGGAGGCATACCGGCAGCAGCAGATCAGAAATGAAGAAGATGAAACATATTTAAGCCTTGTTCCAAGTCAGCTGGAGAGATGGAGTCGAGACTCAACTCCAAAGAAGCTGAACTGACAACTGCCTTGAGTGGGAAAAGAAGTGCAGAAGGACAGCTTCAAGAGCTGAAAACTCAAATAGCTGGTCTTTCATTGGTTGATGCCACAAAACGGCAGTCGCAAGAGGAGACCATGGTGAGCCAACTCTGTGTCCCCACTGACTCATGTGGAAAAGCTGCACCCGTCCTTGTTGCCGACGTTCCTGATGTCTCTGCCCCTGCTTTGGGGTTGAACACACCCATTCGGAGGTTCCTTGCAGCACCCAATGTACCTGTGGAGTACCCTCTGCCCACTGACAAGCCACCAGAGGTGGGTCACCTTCAGTCGCCGTTCCATCAAGGCCTCCGGGAAGAGCCTGGAGGATCGTCCGGAGAATGCTCTTGAAAGGGTGGAGTAATGTCAGGGTCTCCTAGACCTGGAGCCTAGCCATAGTTCTTCTTTGTCCACCGGGTGTGCTGCTGCCTTCTGTTTCCTCTGGGTTCCTCTCTGTCTGTCTGTCTTTCTTCTTGTTGCTCCTCTCTCTGTCTTATAGCTCTGCTTCCTGTCTGTTTCCTTTGCTTGAAGTCAGACTCCTAATGCACATGCCTCTGATTCCTGATCTGTTTCTGTACCTGTACCTGTATTATAGAAGTCTGTTCACAGTAAAAGCCCTTGATGGTAATCTGGCTTGTCCCTGTTTGTTCCTATTCTCAGTCCCTGTCCCCAGACCAGTCCTTGCTCCCCTGTCCTGTTCCAGTCTCCTCGTTGCCGACCTCTGCTTGTTACCTGACTTTGCTACCTGCCGCCTGCCTCGGACCTCTGCTTGTTTCCTGACTTTGCTACCTGCCGCCTGCCTCGGACCTCTGCTTGTACCTGACTTCGCTACCTGCCACCTGCCTCGGACCCCTGCTTGTGACCCCTACTACGCTCGAGCTGTTCCGGACACCGAGATCCTACCCGCCACAGGAGTCTCCCGTGACATCTGGCTTCAGTCCTTTACATGACGTCACTTCAAAAAAAAAAAAGGCACATGATTCTCACAGCCAATCACAGCTGTGAGAACCATTTTCCAATCAAATGGGACGTCACAGGCCATTTAAGGCCGTGACGGCTCATTTGAGCTCAAGAAGCCGACGTTGCAACATCGTGGATTTAGCATGGGGCTATTGGATCGACTCATCAAGACAGAAGATAAAGACAGAAGATAAAGAAATCAAAGAAATAGTCACAGATGAAGAAAGAAGAGGATGGAAGATGAAAGAAAGAAGAATTTTGTTACCTGGCCCGGATCTTCACCATGGATGGTGTTGGATTGTGTTTCGCGACATCACCGGACGAGAGCTTCCTGATTCCCTGTGATTCGGAGGGCCAATGCTTCTAAAGGTAAGAGAAATATTGAATGTATGTACTTTAATTTTTTCAGGTTTTTTCATTGGATTTTTCTTTTTTCATGTTTTTCATTGCCCATTGAAAGTTAATGTATTAATATGTGCCTGTTTAGGGTACAGATGAATACAGTAATAGCCAATGCATTTTTTGGCAAATTAATTTCTTTTATTGACTGTTATATTTTCTATGTATTTTTATTGTTTAGATTAAATTGTTTTGAATTTTGATGGCTTGAATTTTTTTTTCTTCAGATTGTTTTGTGTTTTTATTTAATTATGTATTTTGTTGGCTACTGGCTTAAATTGTTATGTTGGTTAGTTCTTTTAGCTATTAAAATTATTTTTTGGGCAAGTGGTGTGATTTATTTAATTGATTGGCTAGTGGTTTTATTTCTTTAATTGATTGGTTGGCTAGTGGTTTTATTTAGGTAATTGATTTATTGCCTATTGCTTTTCATTTTACAGTTTGGGGGTTTAGGTGCTTGTTGAATAGGTTTTATTATTGTGTATTTTGGACATTCAGGCTTTTGTATTAGTGACCATTGACTGCTATAGTAGCTTATCATGCCCATATTATACTGTTATGGGTATGATGTACTACTATAACAATCAATGGGTACAGGGTTGGTATAGTGGGTCCGGGGTGGGTGGTTAGGCCTCCAAGGTGGGTAGCGGGCAGGGTGGGTTAACCCCTTAATTACTATAGTGGTTATTAACCGCTAAGGTGATTAAGGGGCTAGGGGCCATTAGATTGTACTTATTATATATGCTTTCTGGCAAAGGAGGACATTGACCTGCAGTATGCTCACGAGGACACCCTTCACATTGGCAGAAGTAAGTAGAACAATTTTTATTTACTTTATTTATGCTGGCTGGCTAATGTTGTGTTTAATAATGGGCAAATTATCTATTATCCATATATCTGGATGATAGTTATTTTGCCCATTACTGTACTGTATGTGTTGGGGGGGGGGGGGGGAGGAAGTGTATTTATTGAAATGTAGGCCATGTTTATTGTAGAACACTCGAGAACCAGGGGCCCCAAAGCGGGACCACCTGAGGGCCCCCAGATACCCATGGAACCACCTGAGGGCCCCCAGCTGGCCTCTGGTATTAATCCTGTGTCTATAAAAATAAATATAGTTTTTTGTGGGGGCACAGGTGGTGGGTTGTGTATTGGTGCTTACTACATATTTAAATTTATGAGTAGTGTAGATGAGCAGAGGGTCTCTGGAGCACACCCGCGTTGTTTCAGGTCCGGGAACCCCCTGCTTCCAGAGATACAGGCCCCGTTATGGTGTTCCGGTATCTCCTATGCATGGAAATGTTCTGCGTCACGTGATCGGGACATTTCCATGCATAGGAGGTACGGCACCCCATAACGGGGCTTGTATCTCAGGAAGCAGGGGGTCCCGGCCCCGAAATCAATGCGGTTTAGCTTCGGAGACCCCTGCTACATTGCTGTAATGTTTAACATTAAATAAAACCCCTGCGATCACCTGTGAGAGGCGCACAGTTAGAGTGACTGATTCAGCCTCTCTCTTACTGCGCGTATCTTACAGACAGGCAGAGCCTGGTAGGTTGCGACAGCACCAGGTTCATATCCTCTGAAGGAACATGGATCCTACAAGTAGGCCTAATCCAAGACACCTTTTATGATTGAATATACATGTACCTAATGCAACTACTTGGACTTTAAGAGATGCTGGTTGTAAGTACTTCTGAAATCCTTGCTGAAGGAAGTCAAATATATTAGGGATTTATAGCTGCAAGAGGTCTATCTTTGGTAATGTACATGAAAGTATAAATGTCCTCCATATGCGGTAATAGATTCTAGAAGTTACTAGTTTTCTGGAATGCAAAAGTGTCCATATAACTTCATTGGAGAAACCTTGTGCTTCTTTAAGTCATCAAACCATGTCTTTCTGGGCCAATACGGGGCTATTACGAGAATCTGAGCCCTGTCTCTTTTGATTTTGTTCATTACTCGATGAGGCACTGTGAATGGTAGGTGGGGGTGTGGGGGGCAAAATGTAACAGAGATGGAAATCCCAAGAGAAAGCATCGCTGGCTATGGCTTTCGGGTCATGCCATTCTGATACATACATCTGTACTTTCTTGTTTACAGCCGTTGCCATTAGGTCGACCTGTGGTTGACCCCTTGCTGAACCGATAAAAAATGTTTTAGTCTAGTTCTTATTCTCCTGGGTGACTGGAATGACTGCTGAGAAAATTGGCTTAATCATTTCTGTCTCCTGAAATGAAGGCTGCGGAAATACATGGAATCTATCTCTGCCCAGTGTAGGATTCTAGAGGCTTCTGAAAGAACTCTTGATTCTTTGTTCTTCCTTGTTGATTTATATATGCTACTACAGTGATGGGAAATTTTTATAGGATCCTTAACAGGAATCCCTCAATGAAGCCTGAAGACATTGAATGGCGTAAAATATCACTCGAACTTCCAATACATTGATTGGCAGACATCTTTCTTGATGTGACCCGAGTCCTTGGATCACCTGATCATGAGAAATTGTGCACCAACCTGAGAGACTTGCGTCAGTGATCCAAACTATAGCTATCAAAGACTTGCTCTTGTACAGTACAAGTTGCTGACCGAGGTTCACCATTGTAGGCTGATCTTTGTGCTGAATTCTGGAGTAAGATTTAGGTGTCCGCCACAGAGAACATTTCTTTGAAGTGGTCTGAGGTTAAAAGTGGAACAAGGCACTATGTTTCTTACTGAATTTAGAAGTCCAATTATGTGCTTGGATTGAGCCCTTGATGGTCTTGCGAAGGATCTGGGTGCTGTCACCAGTTCAAAGGGAAGAGCCATAAATTGGTACTGACTGCAAGGAACTGATTGAACCTTTATTGGAATATGTAGAAAAGCATCCTTTAAATCTATAGAAACTAGAAATGCTCCACTTTCCATTACTGCTAAGACCACCCCCAAAGACTCCATCTTGAAGTGCCAGATGTTGAGAAAGTCATTGATTTCTTTTAGATCCAGAATTGCTCTGAATCCTCTTATTGCTTTCTGTACTAGAAACAGGATTGAATAAAAAAGCAGGATAGAAGAAAAAAAACCGAGGGCACAGCAAAAAGGTGGGGAACTGGAGGCCAATGAAAAAATAACAAAACCTTTATTGAAACATAACCTAATTAAAAAGAGAAACCTCTAACGCGTTTCTCGCCAGGGGCGCTTTATCAAATTGAATTAAAAAGCACGCCTCTCTGAGAAAGCGGAACTGGTTGAATTGCCACATTGACTAACAGAGCATGAACCATTTGTTTTACGGCCAGCTTCTTCTGTGGATTGTTTGAGAGGCCTGATTCTTTGAAACAAACTCCTGGCATTTCCGGATCCCCAAGGAATACCCGTATAATCTGTTGAACCTAGGAATCTGTTGTTGTTTGGATGCAGCGATCCAAAAATTCAGCCTGTCTACTCCCAAATGGTGTTGTAACCTGGAACAGGGTCCAATTCAAAGGGTCTTGCTTCTTAATGGTTCCCCGTGAAGCTGGTTGACCAGAGTGGCAACCGGCCCAGGTTTCTGGGTTCATTAATTCCAATTATGATCATAATTTCTCAGTGGTCTATAAGACCTTGCACCCTGAAAACCTTGTCTTGGATGCCTGGTAAATGACAAAAGCTGCAAACTCCTCTGCTGGAGTAAATTCACCCTGCAACCATTTTGGAAATAATATCCAGTGGGTTTTCAAAGAGTTAAGCATCTTCATAAGGTAAAGACACTAGTCTATTCTTGGAAAAGGTGTCTGCATAGTGCTGCTCAAAGCTATAATATTGTTAAGATTCACCGGATGCACCAACAGAGATGTTCCTCTGACTGAGCTGGGTGAACCAAGATAGCCACAGTATACAAAAGAGAAAGAGGAGGGGGGGCCCCCTCTTGTGATGCTAACCAGGAGCAGACTATGCTTTAATATAATTTGTCAATATCTTCATTGCAAAAGACAGTTCATGAGACTCAGGAATCCAAATGTCCAATATGATAAAACACACTCCCATAAACATGCCACTAGCCTATATAGGTATATCTTATCTGGGTATTGTGCAGGACTGATCACATGAATGAAGTAAGGTAAGTTACTCACTGCTGACCTTGGGGGATTTCCTGGTCCTGTCGGCGTGCTCCTATCCAGGAGTATCTGCAGAAAGTGATAGAAGAAACAGCGGTGCAACTGCTGCTGCTGAAGATAAATAATAACTCAAAAATTGCACTGCAAAGATCTAGGTGCAAAAATTTATTGTAGGCACATTAAAAACAGCCAAAAAGGTCACTCTGACGCGTTTCACGTGGTATCCCACGCTTTCTCAAAGATATCTATCACTTTCTCAAGATAGCCACAGAAAAAGGAAGAAAACTTCTTCCTGGAACTGGTAATTTACTGCACCCGCCCATGGCCTTAAATAGCAACCAGTTACTCCCATCCTTTGCCAGAGCAAAGTATTCTAATCCTGTGCTCCCTGACCCCATCTATTTTTTTCAAATGTATTGTTCCTTTTTCCAGCCCTGTTCCTGTGCCTAGTCCTGTTTCTGTGTCCAGTCCTATTTCTTTTTCCAGTCGTGTTCCTGTGTCTAGTCCTTTTTCTCTTGCCTTGACCTTTGAAACCGTGACCCCGATTTTGCTGCCGCACCCTGCCATGATCCTAGAGACGGAACTGACTTTTTTTGTGTCTCAGGAACCATATCCCTGTTCAAGGGTCGGTTTCTATGCCCCCTACCACTTCCCTGCAGGTCCTTCTCCTGGACTGCAGTTAGCAACGTACGCAAATGTTAGTATATGCTGAGGATCAAGCTGCTAGTCTGATAATGTCAATGGAAGTGTCACACAAAAGTCAATTTAATCTCTTTAAAAACTCCTTTAAGAGTTTCTGTCTTGATGTTCCTTCTTCAATCCTATCTTCCATATTGGATATCCAAATTTTGACTGTTCTTGAGTACAGGCCATTGCTGTATCTGGTTTCAGCGTCATTCCAATAGCAGATTATTGTTTGCATAAAACACCCATAGGATTTTTAAAGGAAGATCCTTCTTCTAGGAGGGAACTTTGTAATTCTTACCATCTTGGCAACAGCAGCATCCAACTTTGGTGGTGGTGGTACAGTATTACCCAGATACTGCAGCCTCTTTATTGAAAGGGTACATTTTTATGAATTTTCAAGTCAGTGCAGGTCTTTTATCCAGTGATTACCATTCTGGCTTCACAATGTCCTTAATAGAACAGTGAACGGGAACAGTTCTAGTCAATATTTAAGTGTTAAAAAAAGCCTGGTCCACAACCCCCAGCTGTTCTCTGGTGTCCTCACTATTCAAAGTTAATCTCAAATTCTTAATAAGCTTGTCTACTTCGGTCTCTTCCTCCTCCAACAAGGAATCCCAAGTTCTGAGACACTTGCCTGTTCTAAATAATCAATGAAACTATTAGGCTGCAAATCCAATGAAGTCTGTTACCTGGGCATTTTTAAAGACCTCCTGAGACTGTGCTTTATCAACAGACTACAGGAGTGAAGTTTTCATCCAGTCAATGAAAGTAGTTAACTGAGTAGAATATGCAAATGTAACTCTGTCCTAACTCCTCGTCCCACATCCTATCACAGGCAGACATACCCAAAAATGGGTCAAATAAGATTACTTCATAGATGCTGCCTGGCACAGGTATACTTTATAAGTGTGTGTATAAGTGTGTGTTGCCACAAAAAAACAACTGTGCCTGATTTGTCCCTTTGATGGTGCATCACGTTTATACATACAGTTAGGAATTAAGAATTATTTGCATCTACTTGCATTAGTCTTTTATGTGAATTAAAAGTTTGATGCATATAATTTGCATATGTGTGCCATCTACAGCTTCCAAACTCGGACGTTGACACCACCCCCTACAGTATTTTTTTCCTTAGTGGAAAAAAAGTTGACACACAACACATCAGACACACTGGGCAACACTTTTATGACAAAATTGCTTTTAGTTATTCTTTATATACAGACCCCATGTGTTTATTTTGTTCTGCCTTTCATGCTGTTTTTTTTATCCATCTAATCATGTTAAGGCTCTGCTAAAAAATAATGCTCACTTTTTTACAGTACTAAAAGCAAAGCCCAGGCTAGTTCCACTTAGGGAGGTAAAAAGCTGGAGAACTACAATTTACTGCTGTGAAATGTTCCGAGATTGTATTTTCTATCTAACATAAAAAAGGATTCTTTATTCCTTGACAATTAAATCATGGCCTATGCTCACAGCTAAAAAGAGAAAGAAATGTCACCACAAAGCATTAGTAAGTACTGTGGTTAAATTAAGCACTTCAGCATGTGAGACAGGTTAAAAAATGTTACCTGAATGCTATTACATTTTCAATAATTAGTATTTTCTTTCAGCAGTTGAAAGACATAATACACCAGGTTCTTAGTTGTTAAATCAAATTTCATGGCCTATTTCTTAAAATGATTTCACTTTATGTTTGCTGTACATTTTTGAATATGACATGCTAATTTAAATACAGCAGTACAATGCTTGCTTATTTATCATCTATATATCACATATGCAAATAATGTTTTATAACTAATTGAGTAAAGTGCAAATTGCCAAGAAATTAAGTCCATGAGTTGTATACTTGTACTGTAGATTGTTATCTTAACCTGTCTATGGAATAGAAAGTCCCAAAATAGACAGGCATGACAGGTATGTGAATGCTAGGTTGTAGGCATGGCAGGAAAAAGGAAGAGTTGAAAGTACAGTACACTCATGTACTTGCACCAAAAAGCAAAACAGAACTATCAAAAATATAGTCTTACGTATTTAAAGTCCTTTTGGGGAGACGTGACTAAGAAACACAGATACGAGTGAATAAAAAAATATTGTATTAATATTCAAAACAACCTACTGTTACAAAATATAGAATTTGTTTGTCACACTGAATCAGGCCCATCCCTGTGCTATGTGCTGCCTTTAGGCAAACACTTTAAAAGCTGCCCCCTCAAATAATAATAATAATTTGTTCTTATATAGCGCTGCTAGTTTTACGTAGCGCTTTACAGAGACATTTTGCAGACACTGTCCCTGCCCGTAGAGCTTACAATCTATGTTTTTAGTGCCTGAGGCACAAGGAACCGACACTGGGAATAGAACCAGGTTCCCCTGATTCAAACTATGTGCCAGAGTCAGAGTCTTTACTCACTGAGTCGCACCTTCTTCCAAAAAAAAATCCCCCTAATAAAGTTTTCCTCCCCCTATATAGGAAGCTGGGGGTCTCTAGAGCTGAACCGCATTCATTTAATCTCAGAGGATCCTATAATTCCTGAGATATATACCTCCATAGGGGGTGCGGGTATGTCATGCTCAGGTACAGGTCACACGGGCCAATAGAAATCCATAACGAAATGGATTACATCACAGATTCCTCTTGGCCCTTTTAAAATCCTTATATATGCATACAATGTATTATTTGATAACATCCTTTCTATCTCACCCCCACCCTCTTACCCCACACTCCTCATCCTCTCTCACAACCCACCTCATCCTCTCTCACCCTCAGACAAATACCTCTCAATGAAGGGAGAAGATCAGCGGGCACTGCTATGCAAAAATGTGAGGCTGGACTGTGCCATCATAGAAAATATACCTTTATTTAACCATAGACAAAAATGGATAAAAGAGGGGATGAACCCACTGTGAACTCTAACGTGTTGTGGGGCTTTGTCAAAGAGTACCGTTACCCGATATGCAGTACCTTATGTAATGAACTAAACTGCACGTGACATCACCTCCGCGTGGAACAACTTCCGTGATGAGCTCGGAATAGCCCATACAGCTGGCGGGTAAACACACGCCCAGAACAGATCAACACTACTAAACACATGTAAAGTGAAGCCAAAAAAGAAAGAAGAAATATATATAAAGAAAAAACATATACAACAGTATACTGTATACATATATAACAATTGGGAGGAAAGATCTATCATAAGAATACAAATTACTCATCCTCAATCACAAGGGACTATGTACAGAAGTTAAAATATAGATGTATAAAAAGAAAATACATCTAAAAAAAATATATAATAAAATCAAGTAAAGTCAGAGGGAATATATGCAAAAAATAGATGCAAAGAGGTAAAACTCTTGATTATATAAATGGCATGGGAAAAACTATAATCAATATATATATATATATATATATATATATATATATACATATATATATATATATATATATATATATATATATATACACATATACATACATACCTCTTGTGTGTGTACATCCCAAATAGACCATGACAATGAATATTGTAGTTTCCATTATATATGATTGGATGTATAGTCCACCAACCATAGAACAAACCACTTGGCGGAGAATATATACATATATACACATTATACAGTATACATCCAAGAATTAAGTCATAATAACATGGAAACTACTCAAAAATGGTAATAAATGAACACATATAATCAACAAATCAACAAATCCACAGAGTGTATTCAATTCATAGAACAATTAATCTATAACACAACATTACTAATCGATGATGCAGGCAAGGAGGTACTGTACATAATAAACATTCACAGATATCAATAATCCTTTGCCAATCCATAGTATGAGGTTAGTGATCAGTCATGTGGACAAAATGAACATGATAGTATTTTAAATATATCATTAATTTATGCTAATCACTCAATATCTCAGAGAGTGTGAAAGAACAATCCCATAACTAGTATGATAATATTCATATGTTAATAATAAGGAACTCACTATGTAAACCCTATAGAGAATGAACATAGCCAAATCTATGAAAACAAACAAATCATGTCAGAATAACCTACAAAACCAATAGTACACAGGATCAATACCAGAGATGATATCCGGAATTGGTATATAAGGTTTTCAAAGGAATATATCGCAACCAATGTGGCAACAATTCTAGTCACAAAAATTGCGACAAAAATTGCAACAACAACAACCATCGCTAACATTGTATCATTACGGGTGTGTGGAGAACCTGTTAAAGGGAGTACTAGAGAAAATGTTTAATCTCCCAGTCAACATTAATGCCATTAGGTGCTAAACTATCCATTGTAAAAATCCAGAACATTTCTTTTTGATTTAAAATGCTCTGATGATCCCCCGTCTAACTGGAGGGGGAACATACACAACTACACTAAAAGTGTGTTGGTTTAGTTTGCCCATAGGGCATTCAGCAAAATGTCTCGCGACTGAGAACCTTAGATCTTTATTTGTAATGGATCTAATATGTTCCATTATACGTATCTTTAATGGATGTAGAGTTCTCCCGATATAGTTCTTACCACATCCGCAAGTTAACATATAAATAACATAGTTGCTATTACATGTAATGAAACGTCTCAGTTTTATTTTATCCTTATTTTTCTTTGAATGTATGATCTTTATTGGTCTTGCATAAGTACACATTTTGCAGAAACTGCATTTATAGAAGCCTAGAGGTAGTATGAAACCTTTGGTTGTCACTGGAGGTGTAACAAACAAACTTGGTGACACATAATTCGACAGGGTTCTAGCTTCTATAAATACAAATTTAGGTAAATCCTCAATAGATGATTTTAATTTTGTATCAAGGCCTAAAATGTGCCAGTGTTTAGAAACAATGGTACGGATTTCATTGGCCTGTCGACTATGTTGTGTAATAAAGCATAAAGGTGCCTTATGATTGTTGCCTCAAGTTTTATTTTTCTTTGTCAAAAGATCATTTTGTGAGGTATGAAATGCATGTTCAAAAGCCCTCTGTATGTCAGTCTCCCTGTATCCCCTTTGGCGAAATCTTGAGGCCAATTCTTTTGATTGATATAGAAAATTGTCCATATTGGAGCATATACGTTTTAGCCTCAAAAATTGTGCATTTGGAATGCCTCTAAGTAGAGACTTAGGATGTCCACTATCTGCGTTTAGAAAGGCATTCCTGGAATTCAGTTTTCTAAATATATCTGACTGGATATGACAATTCAGATCAATATATATTTGTAAATCAAGATAATCGATCTTTTGAGTATGATATGAAAATGAAAAGTGTAAATTCGAATGATTTTTATTTAAGTGGTCCACAAACTCCATCGGTGACCCCGTGTCACCTTCCCAAATAAAAATCAAGTCATCTATAAATCTCTGATAAAAAACAATATTATTACAATAAGGGTTGGTGTGACTAAAAATGTGCAAAAACTCCCACTTACCCATAAATAAATTCGCGTATGAGGGTGCAAACGATGTGCCCATGCTGTTCCCCGTGTCTGTAAATAATAATGTGAATCAAAAAGAAAATAATTGTGTGTTAATAAGAATAAAACAATTCTATAATAAACGTGATTTGTGCAGGTGACAATTGTGATTGATTAATAAAATATTGAACAGCTGTGATTCCTTGTGTGTGATCAATAATCGTATATAAAGAAGTGACATCTAGGGTCACCCAGAGGTAAATAAGGGACCAAGTGATTTATGAGAGTGCATTAAGTAAATCAGTGGAGTCCCTGCGGTATGATGGGAGTGTGTGGACCAAAGGTTGTAAAAAGATATCAATGTATCTTGATAAGCCATCTCCCAAAGATCCAATGCTCTATATGATACTGTAGGTTGATCAGGAGGGTCGACCAGAGACTTATGGATCTTTGGGAGATGGTGGAAAATGGGGATCACCGGGTTTGTGACATAAAGAAAGCTTCTTTCGTTCTCATTTGCAAAACAACACCAAAGTCTAATATGTTCTTAATCTGTGCTAGGAAAGTGTCTGTGGGATCAGCTTTAAGTGACATATAGGAATTTTTATCCTATAGTTGTCTCAAGGCTTCATTCTTATAATTGGTGGTGCTCTGGATAACAATTGCCCCACCCTTGTCGGCATTTTTTATGACCAGACTTTTATTATTCATTAAGCTATAGAGACTTATCCGCTCTTCTCTGGTCAAATTCGTGCCGGAATTGAGGGGAAAAGTGTAACCCAGAGCTAATGAATGTAAGTCCTGTTCAACTGGTTTTTCAAAGGTAGCTATGTGTGGACGCTTGATGTAAGAGGGATAAAAAATAGATTTATTCTTCAACCCTGACTCTCTGGAACCCACTAAGAAGGAAGAAGTATGATCAACATCCTCATGAGTTTCTTGTTCATCCAGAAGACTGTTCATATCCTGTAGGGTACATAATTCACGAAAAGGTGGTTAATTCACATGCACTAGGATTATTCGCTGGAGTAAGAGAGGACTGATCAAGATCATCATGATCAGTTCTGTCTACAACTTCGAGCGAGGTTCCTGATATCCTTCTAGCATCAAGATCATCATCACTATGAAATAATTTTTTCAAAACTAATTTTCTAACAAAATGTTGTAAGTCAATGATGGTATCAAACAACCTAAAATTCTCATAGGGAGCGAAGTTTAATCCTTTATTGAGTAGTGATAGTTCCTTATCTGAGAGGTGAGTCCCTGAGATGTTTATAACATTGTTTGGGTGTTCTAAGCATACAGTATTTCTTCCTTTTGGACACTGCACCCTCTTCTCTTGGAACGTCTGGTCCCTGATCGTTTTTTGAACGTTCAAACAATGACGGTGCATATCTCTGTTCTTTCGTTGTCCCTTGTCCATATTCTATTTCATGATCACTTGACACATCCTGTTGATTGGATGCTGAATTGGCAGAAAAGGACACCCCGTGTGATCGATAGTCACTATCAGAAGCATCTGAAAAACTCGATTGGTCACCTGACTTCTTTTTGAGTATTGAGGGACGTGGAGTGGATTTCTTTTTGGGTCCTGATTGATTACGCTCTTGATTCTTTTGTTGTTGTTTAAATTTCTTTTGTGGTGTTCCTGTACTTCTAGTGGGGCGAGTCGGTTTCTGCCAGATATATATCTGGCCACGCTCGTAATCTAAACGATCCCTATCAAATTTGATTTGTTTTATCTCCATGATTTCTTGATCTAATTTGTTAATATTATGAGACAATAATTTATCATTGCTAACAAAATTAGGCATACTGTAGTCTCAATAGTCTCAAATTTGTCAAGTTGGTCAAATTTCTTAATATTTTCTTGTAACGCTGTTTTCTCAACTATTTTGGATTGAATGATCAATTCCATTAATTTCATTGAACATGAATCCAAAATTCTTATCCAACTCTCCTCAAAATCCCTATTAATGAAGCCAAATGATGGGATCTTTTTTATTCTTAACCCCCTGGGTATCCGTTTACTTCTAACATAATTTTCTAATGATGTAATTTCCCACCAGAGTTTAATTTTTTGGCTCAGATGCTTTTCTAATGTGATAAAGTACAAAGAAAGATTCATTTTATCATCACATAGATTTTCCTTAGAGTCATTAAAGATGTAAGCTGCTTTTTTTAAACGTCCTTCATTGTCTGCACAGCTAGCAACAAAAACTGTTGATTTAGTGTTCATCTCACAACTTTCTTCATTATCGGAGGTAGCCATTGTGTCCATAGATAGTACTTATGAAGAAACGAGAAAGTGTTTATGTCGTATATGTACTAATATATTATTTCTTCAATAGATGTTATCCATAAGTACTCAGATAATGGGCAGTATGCAAATATAAATCCCATCATAAATCCATATGATATGCAGTGGAGCAAAAAGTGATAATAATAAAAAATAATGATAAAAAGCAAACAGTTCAGCCTGTAACTCTGTATATGTATACAAAAATAACTGTGGAAACTCGCGCTACAAGTCTTGATAGGCACTGAAGAAAATGTTATCCATTTTTGTCTATGGTTAAATAAAAGTATATTTTCTATGATATTAGAGTCCAGCCTCACATTTTTGCATAGCAGTGCCCGCTGATCTTCTCCCTTCATTGAGAGGTATTCGTCTGCTTGTGTATACAGCCAGGAGAACGCCTACCCGGACGGAGCCAAGAGATGCAGTAAGTGATCTTCATATTGTTTTCAGAGCCACCCCAGGAGAATTAGCCACATATGCAGGACTTTATACATACAGGGGTCCGGTGCCGGTTGAGAGACTTCCTCGGTCAGCCCTTCTTTATCGCTAGGCTATTTCCCACACTAGGGGTTAAGTCGGTTGACTTGGCTTGGCTCATTCAGTTATATCACCGCTCTGACTCCCAATTATCCAGATGTATTTGCAAAACTACATGTACCTTATATCTTTGGATTATACACTGTGCAGCACTCGTCATTTTGGGGGGGATCATCCATCCCAATCTTTTCTACTCTCTCACCCTCATCCCACCCTCCTCATCCTCTCTCTCTCTTCATATATATATATCATTTTTGGTACCATTTGTTTAATTGGTCGAAATTGTCCATATGGTATGTTAGTGTTCCAATTATGATGGTGGCAACTATTCTTTAAAATGAAATTGTTGCAATCAACCGCTTGAAAAAATTTCTTGGTCATTTGTGGGAGGGAAAGGTGAGTAAGGCCTGGTTAGCAGCCTATGCTGGACCCGGCCACTCTCCCCTCCCACCTCAGCAACAGAAGAGCCCCAAAATGTACCTACTTAATTTAGCATCAGTGAGTGACTTGACTCAGCCCAACGTACAGCAGACATTTTCCCCGAAAACACAAAAATGGTCTCAATTTAGCCCGGGCCTAAGTCAGAGATTGTTTGAATAGATGATAAAAGCCATGACATAAATTCCACAGTCTCAGCGAACAATATAGGCTATCTAGATTCTAGACTATGGATGACCCCACGTAAAAACTGTCAGGGGTGCATTGGGAGGGGGTAAGTGGGCCAAGTGAGTAGAGGTCACCGGTACCATATAATGTTCATTTGACTAAACCTCTCACCCCCAGTGAGATACAGCACCAGTTGTCCTGGGCTCCTGTTCCGGAGTTGGCCTCACTAGGGACTGTCAAGTTTCCACAACAAGTTAAAAATGTTAATAACTTTAAATTGTTGTGTTGATTTGAAATAGTGTGTTGTATAGTTTTTTCCTTTTTTTTTGCTATCAATTTTCAGTTATGTTGTTTTATTTACTGTTGACACCCAAGTATCAGAATTCTTAGCAGCCCCATGGTCAGAGAAAGGCCCGATCTGCCATATTCACGCAGGGCATTACCTCTAAACTCCCTGTGCCACTACTGACACATAAGCCCATGATTCCCCACCTTCCCTTGTTCCACTTTCCCAACCAAAGGCAGATGAGCCCCAGGGTCCTTATACACCCATGGGAACTCGTTATTTGTAACCTCAACCCTCCAACCAAACTCTACCCCATGCCTTGACACAGGTCTAAAAGAAATTAAACAATCACTATTAAAGCATATCTAGCGCTCCACCTAAAATAAACCTGTGAAGTGATAGTACCTAATGTACTAAATAATATTAAACTAAATTGTGCATCTAATAATGAGTGATAATTTAAACACATCAAATGTAAAACATCCTAACCATAGGAATGGAAATATTCCTCAGCCAGGATGGGCAGCCTAACGGACATGAATACAAGTCTTTCCTGGACTTGCTATAACAGATAAACTAAGTCCCTGGCAAGGTGAAAATTGATAACGATCACACCAGGTGATTATTACCAGTCCCAACTGATGAATGAAATGTCCAATCTCACAACTTCGGATAATTCAGTCCAGTCAGTAATCAAAATCAATTGAACTACAGATAAATGTCCAAACAGTCCCCACATAGTTTGATGGTTCTGTAAGGAATGCAGAGACCACAGATCATTGTGCAGTAATCTCCAAGACATAGCACGATGCACAGAACAATTTTAAACTTGCAGCATGCAGGTACATCAATAGCAGCGAGATGTTTCTTTATGTGGATCAGATGGCTGCTTCAATTAAACAGCCTTTTCTAGGAATCCAACAGAGTCTCCCACAGGTAAGTATGTCCCCAAAAATAGTAAAAAAAAAGTACATAGCATAGTACCGTTTAAAAACATTTAGTGATTGCAAAAGACCACAAACTACACTCACATTTTCTTGGGTCTAGTTGCAAAGTAGTAGAATGCCATCTGCAGCTTGAGTCTCCGGAGCTTGACGTCGATCAGCTGGAATCGACGTCTCACTCCTCTCTCCTCTCCTCGCGTCTGTGTCTCGAGCTGTCTCATCCCTCGATGACATAACTGCTGAGCCAAAACTCCTTCAAAACCCGCAGTGTTAGCTTCACCCTACGCGTTTCGTGACGGACTTTGTCACTTCCTCAGGGGTGATTGGAGTCCTATTATCTATGGTTGCTATTTATAGCAGAAAAGAGTCCATTAACCCATTCTCTCCCTTATTCAGGAAAAACGAAGAAATTGAACATCAATAACAACTAACATAACCCGTGAGGCTATGAATACAATATAACATAAATTACCATTCGTAATAATAATATAGCTACTTCCTAATTAGAACTGCTAGCATAAGATACTGTGATGTCTTTTTGCATCAACAGCTTGTAACACACCACAATCACGAATTATCTTCACAATCCTATTGTGATTATACTGTATTAGGTGTTAAACAACCTAAAATTAATAAAATATATAAAATTGGAAACAATATGAAACTAACATAAAAACTCTTGATGACTGCCATATCGGCTCTGAAATTAGCATGAATGATGGAAATGCAAAGTGATTACTGGCTCCCCTTTAAAAAGGAAGCCAAATCAAACTCAATATTTAAACCGTCAGGGGCCAGTGTTTTTAAGGTGTAGATCCAGAAGCTCTCACGTCTGGATATAAGATTGATTCGATCACCTCCTCTCCAATTTGGCTTGGGACAATCTATCCCCCTGCATGTCAAACCTTCTGGGTTCTGATTGTGTTTTTTTTTTTTTTTTATATAACTTTGATTTTATTGGGTGATACATTACATATATGGTAACACAACCCATTGGCTTACAAAAGACCACCGTATTTTCTTCTCCACCCACCGCCAAAAACAAGAAACTGACCGACAAGACTCACAAGACAGACAGGGAGACAGGATCTCGGGGAAGCTGGGGAGGGGAGGGGGGGAGTGGGGAGGGGGGGATGTGGAGGGGGCAACCTCGTTGATGGGAGCTGCTGTTCCATCTACCCGCTTTTCCTGTATATGCGTGAATTTCCTTCTAATGATAATGGCCTATGTCAACATCCGCTCGGAGAGACCCCGCCTCTGTGGTCTCCAGCCTTCAGTCCATCGTAGTAGATCCCTACGGTCCTGGATCTGTTTGGTCACCAGATAATGCATGTTTTAGCTATTATTGCAATATAGTGGTACTGTCCACCCCCAGAATGTCTGTCTGCGCCAGCCATGGTGACCAGACTTTTAGGAACTTTGCGCCGGAGTCGTTGACCAGACTTGTCAACTGTTCCATCCGGCAAACAAACCAAATTCTGTTTCTGATTCTGGGTATAATTGGGATATCTGGTTGCTTCCACAATGCTGTGATCCCACATCTATGTGTTGCGTTCGAGAGCCCCCGGACCTGCCTGCCCAATAGGAACAGCCACAGGTCAAGGGGGCTCTCCACCCCAATCAACCGCTGGAGCCACTCCTTAATTTCCGCCCAAATCGTAGCCACCTTCGTGCACGACCACAGCATGTGGCGCAGGTCCGCTCTTTCTACACACTGCTTAGGGCAAAGCGGAGAATAGCCTTTGACAAATTTAGTACCAGCGCATCAGGACTTTATATGTGTTCTCCTTTAACGTGGTACAGAGAGAGCTTTTAGCTGCTTTCTGCAGGAGCCTATCCCAGTCCTCGTCCTCTAGTGTCTCCCCTAAGTCCACTTCCCACTGTCTCATATAGCTAAGTCTGGGCTTTTCTTCTGTCTCGGGGCAGATCACTTCCTTGTACATTCTAGAGGTTAGTCCTCTCGTGTCCGTTCCTCTTGAACACAGCTGCTCAAAATTTGTTCTCTGGGGCCGAATAGGGGCCTTGTAATAGAATGCCCTGATCTGCAGGTATCTAAAGAATTCAGCGTTAGGGATATTTTTTTCCTCTTGATATGGTCAAAAGTTTTGACTAATTTTCTACCTTCCAGATCATTTAGTCGGAGATACCCTGCCTGAATCCATTTTGAAAAATTAGAACTAACCAGGCCTGGAGCGAAGTCCGGATTACCCTAAATGGGGGTCATCAAGGAGTTTTATGTTGTAAGAGAACAGCTACATTTGGTGGCCTCCCAAACCTTCAAAGAACTCAACATGGCCTGCAGAGGTGTTCGCATTCTGGACTGGCTAATCTTGGGTAGCCAAATCAGGTTTCGCAGCTCCACGGGTGCGCAGCACTCTCTCTCCAGCTCCACCCACCTCCGGAGAGTCGGGTCGGCGTGCCACTGCAGAATCTGCGTTTACTGGGCCGCTTCGTAGTAGGCGAGCAAGCAAGGCACCCCCAACCCTCCTCTTGAGGTCGGCCTCCTCAAGATATCTTTTCTAATTCTTAGGCCTTTTTTATTCCAGATAAACTTTGTTATTGCGGACTGTAGCGAGAGGATCTCATCTTTTGGTATGGGGATCGGGAGGGCCTGGAAAAGGTATAGCACCCGTGGAAGGAGATTCATTTTTACACTATGAATTCTACCTATCCAGGAGATACCACACTCCGCCGATCTCCTGAGATCCTCTCGTAGAGTCTTAAACAACCTGGGATAATTTGCCTTATACAAGGCTTTGTAGTCTTTGGTGATATATACCCCTAGGTATTTGATCGTGGAGGGCTGCCATTTAAAGTTAAAGTTTAGTCCAATTAGTTTTTCCACTGGTTTAGGTAAATTTAGGTTGAGGGCTTCCGACTTGGCCTGATTAATTTTGAACCCCGAAATTTGGTTAAATTTCCCTAGAATTGAAAAAACATTGGGCAGAGAGGTGAGAGGTTTAGATAATGTCAGGATCACATCATCCGCGTACAGTGCCACTTTATGTGACTGCTCGTTTAAAGTTATTCCCGAAATATCCGGCTTACTCCTCAGATGTGCCGCCAAGGGTTCTACAAAGAGGGCGAACAGCAAGGGGGACAACGGGCATCCCTGCCTCATGCCACTGCGGATCTGGAACTGTTCCGATGGGCACCCCTGGTGTCGCACCCTCGCCGCCGGCCCCTCGTATAGTGCCATAATGGCTCCCAATAGGCATCCCTCAAAGCCAAATGCTTCTAGCGTCTCCCTCAGATAGGGCGAGTCGATCATATCAAAGGCTTTTTCGGCATCCAGACTTAATACCATTGACGGAATATTTTGCTTTTGAGCCAGATCAATCAAATCGATTATTCGCCTGGTATTGTCTGCCGCTTGCCGTCCTCCTATAAACCCCACCTGATCTGGATATATCAACCCTGGAAGAACGATACCCACTCTATTAGCTATAAGCTTAGAGAATTTTTTTATGTCAGTATTGATTAACGAGATGGGCTGGTAGCTCTTACAGTCTGCCGGGTCCTTTCCAGGTTTATGGATCAGAGAGATAGACGCCTGAAACATCTGTGCTGGGAACGAGGCCTCTTGCAAGACCGAATTAAAGAGTTTCAGCATATACAGGGCTAGTATTTTCACATATTTTTTGTAGTAGAGGTTTGAGAAGCCATCTGGACCGGGCGCCTTGGCTGGCTTAAGGGACTTTACAACTTCCGTTAACTCTTCTAAAGAGAAGTCCTTCTATAACGCTTCTCTCTCCGTCCTGCTCAATGTGGGCAAGTTCGCCTCTTTTAAAATTCTCGGAGATTGTCCCTTGTTTTCTGATTGTGTATGACCTTACCCCCATCATAGAGCGATTCATAGTAGTTTTTAAATTCCGCTTCGATCCGCTTAGGATTTGAGATAAGTTCCCCCCCCTGCGTGCGAATAGATTGAATATGGTAGTTTGGTATTTTGTTTCTGAGTCTATTGGCTAGAAGGGTGTCCGGATTGTTCGCCTTCTCAAAGAATCTGCGCTTAGTCCAGCTCATCTCTTTTTCAGAGTGTAGGGAAGCAAGGAGCACAGCTGAAGTAGAAATCTGCAGGGAGAGTCCTGTAGAAAAAATGAATAAGGGGCACAACTCCGTGCTAAAACTGAGGGTGATTTATTGGATAATTGCACAGGGACAGAAACACAGCCCACACACCGACATGTTTCGTCCCACGGGACTTTTCTCTTTTTCAGCCTGGGAAGCCAGTCGTATATTCAACTGTCGTTTGGTATCTAGAATTTGTTCAAGGGCAGATTCATTTTTGGAGCTTTTATGCTTTGCGGTAAGGGATGTCAATTTCTCCCGCAGCTCTTTGATCTGGCTCTCTTGTTCTCTTTTGCATCTAGCGGCTAGCCACATAAGAGATCCCCTGAGGGTAGCCTTATGGGCCTCCGACAACGTGGCGAGTGATGACACACTACCCTCATTCTCCGTAAAGTACTCCTTGATCTTGTCTGCGATTTGTATTTCAAATTTTGGGATCTTTAACAACAGCTCATTTAGTCTCCAGCCCGCTCCTGGTCTGTCTAGCAAATTTAGTGTGCACCGCAGCTCTATAGGTGCGTCGTCTGACCACGAAATGTCGTGAATTCCCGAATGGGAGACCACTGGGACCAGTCTATTGGATACAAGGAAATAATCGATCCGGCTATAACAGTTATGTGGGTGGGAGTAAAACGTATAGTCTTTGGTCTGTGGGTGTTGCTCCCTCCAGATGTCCACCAGCTGGCAGTCACGTAGTCCTTGGGTAATGTTTAGTACGTCCTGTCTGAGGGGGAGGTTAGGTGCTGTGCAACGGTCTAGTTTAGGGTTTAATGTCCTGTTCAGGTCCCCTGGCCCCGTCCGCAGCACATGCCGACCCCGAGGCATGAAGCTCCCTCCCCACCCTGTGCCCGCGCTCTCTCTATATCCCATTTAACCCCTTAAACCCATAACCATAACCTTAGTAACCTTAACTAGCCTGCGTGAATTCTAACCTGAGCTTCTGTGAGACTCAAACTGCCCCTATAGCGTGCTTCCAGTTAACCTACTCTCTGCCCTCTTCTCTGCCAACCTAGATGCTCCTAACTCCCCTGACCCCCAGTCCCTCTCCAGGCCCCCTCCTTATATATTTCTGCCCCTTCTTTTGCGGCTCCTCTAACGCTGCTCTTCCTCCCCTCTCCCTCCTCTTCTCCTCTCTGACTCCCCCTGTCTTCTGGGCATAGCTGGCTCAATCTTTTCTGGCAGCCCGCTGTCTATCCCTATGCACCCTCTGACCCTCTGGCCTTCTAGACCCCCCTCCGTTCCTTCTGCCATTTTCATTGTGACCGGTGCCAGGCTGGGCTCCTGCGTGGGGCTTTCTTCTTCCTGATGACGCTCGCCGGTGCGCTCCCGCCTGCTGATGACGTCAGCCTCCCCAACCAAGATGGCGTCTTTCTGTTTGGCTCCGGTAGATGACGACTTCCGGTTTCCGGCGGCCGCCATTTTGGATCGTCTGCTGCTTCGAGGAGGATGGAGCGCGCTCTCTCCTCCCGCCGTTTTACCTCTTCCTGGTTCTGCGCCTCATGCTGGATCTTGAAGAGCGCCATTTCGCCCGCCATTTTCTTGCATCCTCCATGGCCGGAATCAAAGGTGAGTTTCCCTCTTTTCTTTAGCAGGAGCTGCCGCGAACTGTGCTGATTGAAGGGGGGGGGGTTTCAGAAATCGTTCGGGGGCTTCCAATATTCCCTTTCCACGGGGCATTACCGCTGCGATTGTGTTTTATTTTAAAGTGATTGGAAACACTATGGGCCTCATTCTGTAAGCGTCGATAAGGCACTTATCGACCACTTATCGGCCAAAATGCCTACTCGTATTCAGTAAGCCTTGATAAGTGGCCGATAACGGCCCGTATCGGCACAAAATCTTATGACTAAAATAAAATCGCCGATTAAGCGGCGATCAGCCACTTATCGACAATTTTCGGAATGATCATAAACTCGCGCGATTCTAGTAGCCGCGATTCACCTATCGCCGACTATCGCAGCCCTAAAAAAAGCAATCCAATATGCCTCAAAATTTTGGCAGATTGGTGGGGAGATGTGTCGATGAGCTGCGATAAGTTCGGATTGATGCCGGGGGTCTCCAGGGCTGATAGCCATTAATACCAGCACCGGAGCCCCCCGGCATGCATCCGATGCAGGAAAAATGCATTTACAGCAACTTCATTACCTTAGTGGCTAACCGCTAAGGCAATGAGGGGTTAAACACCCGTGCCAGGCTTACTGTGGCTAGCGAGGCTGGGTGAAGGGGGAATTTGGCCCTTAGTGGCTTTTTAGACCTTGCGGGGGTTGCGGGGGGACTTAATCCCTTCATTACCTTAGCGGTTAATACCGCTAAGGTAATAAAGGATTTAACCCAACCGCTACCCACCCGCACGGTCTAGACACCCATCCTTAGGGCTAATACCCCCTTCCCCCACCTGGGAGGCCTAAGCACCCACCACAGACTGACTATACCCACCCTGTACCCATTGAGTAGTATAGTGGTACATCATACCCATATAATAATAATATGGGCATGATAAGCATCTATAGCACTCAATGGGCACCCTAATTACAATACATTAATGTACCAGACACACAATAATAAAACATAACTCAAAAAAACCATACTTCACTATAAGATGACGTCACTAAATTCAAGATGGCCAGCGTCACATGGTATATCAGCCAATCAGAGTGTGGAATTGATTCCCACGATCTGATTGACTGAAATACCATGTGACGCGGGCTTCGTGATGTCATCTTAAAGGCAAATGAAGCACAGCCATTCTGATTGGCTGGCATCATTCCCTTTAAGTGACGTCATTTAAAAAAAAATTACAGTCAGCACATGGTTTTAACAGCCAATCAGGTGGCTGTTAACCATTTTGAGGCTAAATGGGTCGTCACAAGCCCTATTTAAGGCCGTGGCGCCTCATTTGAGCCCAAGAAGACGAGACAACATCGGTTGGGATCTACCATGGGGCTTTTTGGATTGACAGATGAAGATAGAAGATAAAGAAGATCAAGAAATGGTGACAAATGAAGATAGAAGGTGATTAAAGAAAGAAAGAAGAAGGTGATTAAAGAAAGAAAAAAGAAGATTTGGGTACCTGATCCGGATCTTCATGGCGGATGGCATCGGATGCTGTTGGAGGCCTTCAAGGTATGTGAGCTTCCTGTTTCCCCGGGAGTCTAATGGTAAGTAATGTATTGAATGTTTGTAAATGTCTTTTTTAACAGGTTTTTTCATTGGATGTGTTTTTTGATTTTTTGGGGGGAGGCACATTGACTGATAATATATTAATCTGTACCACTTTAGGGTACAGATTAATACATTATTATGACAATATTTGGGGGGCATTTCTGGCTTGGTATTGCTGTTTTTTTTTCATTACAGTTTATGTGGATGTCATTGTTTGTTTTTTTTCCTGCTTGATGGAAATGAAATGTTTGCTATTGTTGTTCGTTTTTACTTAATGTTGTATTATGTTAGCTAATGCATTTAATGGTTATTTCAGATATTAGTAAACTGATAGGGAAGCCCCTGCTACTGCCTCAACAAGTAATAAGTGAACGGTGCTTAGGGTATATGTATAGAGGGAAGTAGGGTAGAGATAGAACCCAAATGTAGCACTCAGGTTCACGCTCTGTGTGATGAGTGAATGATTTAAAACATAACTTTATTAAAGTACCAATTAATTAAAATAATGGGTATTAAGAACAGACGACCTGAAGGTATTCTGACCTTCGATACTTGAACCGTATAGGTTCAGGGTCTATGATAACTGTGTGTACCTTAATATTCAGGTTACACACTAAACACCATTCCTTGTAAGGATCTGATGTGAGTCAATTCTTACCGGGTAGCTCTAGGGTAGGTATTGGGGTACAATAAACTAATAGCAAAGTATATGAACCGAACGTGATGTATAATCGTAGTGGGTAAACTGTGATTAAATGAAATCTAGACAGTTCCGATATACCCTGTGTCTAAGTACATTGATTCTGAAGTCAGTAGGATATTGAGTCGGGTTGACCTAAGGTAACCTCCTTCTGTGTGCGGTAGTAGGGAGGATATGACCTCTGATAACCTTTGACATAAATGAAAGAGCTATTTGCACAGTGTGCATAGCGACACAGAATGTACTTATATATCAGAGAGTCACTAGACCGCGTGGTAAGTACATACAATAATAGAGTAGTAGTATTGGTTCATAACTATAAAACACCCAATTGTTGGCAGCCTAAGTAATGCTCTCAGCTCACTCCTACTGTGATCAGGATAATACAGTCTGTATTACATTGTGTCACTTAACCCCTGTAACCTGTGGGTTAATGTTAACAGATACCCAATGTGGAGGTATATATGAACTGGGTCATATAGTTATACCCTTTATGATAGTACTGCTCAGGGGGATCGTGACACACCACTATACATGTAGGTGGGCTGAATGGAACAGACTTTATATAGGGAGTAAAGTATCACCATATAGCTTCTGTCAGGGGATCCCTGAGTAACAGCAGTAAACGGGGAACTTAGACTGTATAGTTAAGCCACATAGAGCAACAGTTGCCTGTGTTGAATTGTAACGAGGCTCACAGTGTCTGTCGGAGCACTCTGAAAGCCTGTATGTAACGTGCAGGCAGGGAGCCGCATCTAACTCGCGGTTAGAGACTATGGATGCGGAGGGAATCAGACCCCTGCGCGTTCACGTGTGAGATCAAGGCGGCTTGATCTCACACGTGCATGCGCAGGGGTCTGATTCCCTCCGCATCCATAGTCTCTAACCGCGAGTTAGATGCGGCTCCCTGCCTGCACGTTACATACAGGCTTTCAGAGTGCTCCGACAGACACTGTGAGCCTCGTTACAATTCAACACAGGCAACTGTTGCTCTATGTGGCTTAACTATACAGTCTAAGTTCCCCGTTTACTGCTGTTACTCAGGGATCCCCTGACAGCAGATACAGGCATACCCCGGTTTAAGGACACTCACTTTAAGTACACTCGCGAGTAAGGACATATCGCCCAATAGGCAAACAGCAGCTCGCGCATGCGCCTGTCAGCACGTCCTGAACAGCAATACCAGCTCCCTATCTGTACCGAAGCTGTGCGCAAGCGGAGAGACAATAGAGCCTGTTACAAGTGCGTTATTTACATCAGTTATGCACGTATATGACGATTGCAGTACAGTACATGCATCGATAAGTGGGAAAAAGGTAGTGCTTCACGTTAAGTACATTTTCGCTTTACATACATGCTCCGGTCCCATTGCGTACGTTAATGCGGGGTATGCCTGTATATGGTGATACTTTACTCCCTATATAACGTCTGTTCCATTCAGCCCACCTACATGTATATTGGTGTGTCACGATCCCCCTGAGCAGTACTATCATAAAGGGTATAACTACATGACCCAGTTCATATATACCTCCACATTGGGTATCTGTTAACATTAACCCACAGGTTACAGGGGTTAAGTGACACAATGTAATACACACTGTATTATCCTCATCACAGTAGGAGTGAGCTGAGAGCATTACTTAGGCTGCCAACAATTGGGTGTTTTATAGTTATGAACCAATACTACTACTCTATTATTGTATGTACTTACCACGCGGTCTAGTGACTCTCTGATATATAAGTACATTCTGTGTCGCTATGCACACTGTGCAAATAGCTCTTTCATTTATGTCAAAGGTTATCAGAGGTCATATCCTCCCTACTACCGCACACAGAAGGAGGTTACCTTAGGTCAACCCGACTCAATATCCTACTGACTTCAGAATCAATGTACTTAGACACAGGGTATATCGGAACTGTCTAGATTTCATTTAATCACAGTTTACCCACTACGATTATACATCACGTTCGGTTCATATACTTTGCTATTAGTTTATTGCACCCCAATACCTACCCTAGAGCTACCCTGTAAGAATTGACTCACATCAGATCCTTATAAGGAATGGTGTTTAGGATGTAACCTGAATATTAAGGTACACACAGTTATCATAGACCCTGAACCTATACGGTTCAAGTATCGAAGGTCAGAATACCTTCAGGTCGTCTGTTCTTAATACCCATTATTTTAATTCATTGGTACTTTAATAAAGTTATGTTTTAAATCATTCACTCATCACACAGAGCGTGAACCTGAGTGCTACATTTGGGTTCTATCTCTACCCTACTTCCCTCTATTTCAGATATTGTTTGAATTTATTTCTTTGTAGTTTAATGTTTCAATTAATTCAATAATGTTGTTGAAATGAATTGGTTTGATTGGTTAATGTGACTATTAATTTTGAGTTGGTTTAGTAATTAATTGGTTTGATTGGTTACTGTTTAAAATAATTCCGAGTTGTTTTAGGAATTAATTGTTTTGATTGGTTAATAGTTTAATTAATTAATTAATTGTTGATGTTGTTATTGCTTGTATTCATTGGATTAGCTGACTGCTGTATTTTTTTAGTGAAGTATGGTTTTTTGGTGTTATGTTTTATTATTGTGTGTCTTGTGCATTAATGTATTGTAATTAGGGTGCCCATTGAGTGCTATAGAGGCTTATCATGCCCATATTATTATTATATGGATATGATGTACCACTATACTACTCAATGGGTACAGGGTGGGTATAGTCAGTCCGGGGTGGGTGCTTAGGCCTCCCGGATTTGTATCAGTGCAGGGTGGGTTAACCCCTTAATTACAATAGTGGTTATTAACCGCTAAGGTGATTAAGGGGTTAGGGGCCATTAGAATGTCTTTATTATGTATATATGCTTTCTGGCAACGGAGGACAGAGGAACATGTTGGTGTGGTAAGTATAACTGTATTTATTTACTTTATTGATGCATGCTAATGTTGTGTTTAATAATGGGCAAATAATCTATTTTCCATATCAGGATAATAGTTATTTTGCCCATTACTGTGTGTGTTTGGGCGGAGGGGGGCGTGTATTGATGTATATTAAATATTTTTTAATATACATTTCTTTCATAGTGTAGATGTGCAGGGGGTCTCCGGAGCTGAACCGCGTTGGTTTTATGTCCGGGGACACCCTGCTTCCCAAGATCCAGGTCCCATTATGGAGTGCCGGTATCCCTCTGCATTGAAATGTCCCGCGTCACGTGTACGGGACATTTCAAAGCATATGTGATACCGGCACCCTAAAAAGGTGCCTGTATCTCGGGAAGCAGGGGGTCCGAGGATATTAAACCAACGCGGTTCAGCTCCGTAGACCCCCTGCACATCTACACTATGAAACACATGTATATTAAAAAACATAATTTGTGGGTGACATTTTCGCTGTGAGAGGCGGCTCTCTCAGAGCCGCTCTCTCTGCAGCAGGAATGTATCGCTGGGTTAGGCCTTTTCAAAGGTTTGATGCTATCGCTGGCAGCAAATCGCTCGTTTTGTGAATTTTGCTATGAACGGTAATGAAGACTTACTGAATACCGTGATAGCAACGCCCCAAAAAACGGCGATTTAAATGCCCTGGCGATAATTTTTCTCAACCTTTACTGAATTAAGCCCTATTTGTTACCAATCCTCTCTTAATATTATAAACACGCTCCACCAAGTGTCTTTTTAGGGGCCTGCCCATTCTCCCAACGTACTGCAGCCCGCAGGGGCAATCTAGGAGATAGACAATAAATTTGCTTATGCAGTTCATAAAAGACTCTATTTTTAATGTTTTACCCATTGTGTTGGAGTGTTTACATTTGACACTAACTACAACCAATGCAGCTAGAACATGTATAATATCCTTTTATATCTCTCAGCCACATACTATCTTTCATTTTTAACATGCTTAAGTTGTGAGTTTGGACATTTCATTCATCAGTTGGACTGGTAATTATCAGCTGGTGTGATCTGTATCAGTTTTCACTGTGCCAGAAACTTGGTTTATCAGTTTCTAAAAGAAATTAAGCCTAAAATTGAGCTACACTCTCATCAATGTGTTAGATTTTCCACAGCCTCTCACGAGTACTTTAATGTAACATTTATTACCCAAAATGTTAACGGTTTCAACTGCCCCCAAAAAAGATGCATGACAATGACAGATTTTAAGAATAAACGTGGAGACATTCTGCTTTTCTAAGAGACCCATTTCTCTTAGAAATTACTCTAAATCCCAGTGACATTGCAAATGCATTCAATGAATACTTTTTGGGGTGTGCAATGAATTTATTAGCAAAATGCAACCCAAACCACAAACATGAACCTTATCCTGAGAGTACCCTTATAGCCCCACCCTCTCCCAGCACTGCCCACAAATTTAAATTTGTCCCAGTATCTAATGAGGAGATTACATAAGTGCTCATCAAACTAAAACTAAGTAGCCAATGTGGACCTGATTTACTGCAATCTAAGTTCCTAAGACTTGGTGCTCCAGCCATTGCCAAACCGATTGCTTCCCTAGTCAACTCTATTCTGTCTGCAAGCGATATCCCTAAAACCTGGTAAACTGCCAGAGTTATCACAATCTTCAAAAGTGGGGACAAAAACACTGTCTCAAACAACAGGCCAATCTCTCTTCTCCCAATACTATCCAAAGTCATGGAAAAATATGTTCACTCCCAATTAAGCGACTACTATACAAAGACAAATTTCCCTAGCCAATTCCAATCTGGCTTTTGCCCCAAACACTCCACGGTAACTAACTTACTGGTGCAATATTCCTAGATTTTGCAAAGGCTTATGATACTGTTGATCATGTTATCTTGCTTAAAAAATTCCAGTGTTCTGGAATAAGGAAGCATGCTTTAAACTGGTTTCATTCTTACTTATCAGGTCCAACATGTGTCCATCTCAGGCTCTAATTCCAACCCCTTGGATATCACCTGCGGTGTCCCCACAAGGCTCTGTTCTAGGGCCCCTTCTATTCTCAGTGTTGTAAGGGAGCTTCAATATACACTACCGACACACTTTATCCTAGCAGGGCTAGTTCCGCAAGCCGGGGGATGCCCCGGCTTGCTAGCCCCACTCCCTCGGCGTGCCGCGCGTCACCGATGCGCGGTCACGCGTCATCTGGTGTCAGCGCCCCCTGCACGCACGTCCAGGGCTCCCCGAGGGAGCCCTGGTGTCCCGCGATCGCGGGATGGCGGCAGGGGGTTCCGGGGTACCCGGCGGACCCGGCAGCGGTAGGGAGAGTGCCCCGTTCGGAGGGCGCTCTTCCGCTGCTTTGGCGCGCGCCCGGCACCCTCCGGCGCGTGCCAGGTTACTGCTGCGGCCGAGAACGGGCAAATGCTCGAATAAACTCGGCCGCAGCAGTACATGTATGCAGATGACACAATGTTATATTCACATAGCCCTAGCCTCTCCGACCTTAAACACATACTTCAATCTGACTTTTTGAGACTTGAAAATTGGATTTCCCAAAACAAACTGTTTTTAAACACTGCCAATTTGTAACAATGGTATTTGGGACCAAGGCTACATTTTTAAAGCATTGTAAAGCTTCCAATGAATGAGCTCCAATGCTAATACCATCCTAGCCCCTGTTACACGTTATAAATATTTGTGCACATGGTTTAACTCCCATTTAACATTTGGGATGCACATTGATACCCTGACATCCAAATCCTATGCCAAACTAGGTGTACTTTATTGGAACAAATCCTCCCTAAGCCTGCTGGTCAGAAAGCATATCGCACAGCAGATGCTAATGACAATTATAGACTATGGGGACATAGTACATGGAACAGCAACCCAAACCCACTTTAGCAAACTTGATACCCTCTACAATTAAATATGCCCTTTTGTTCAATGCAACTTCAACACACATCACTGTGACATGCTCAAAGAATTTCTCATCACTTGAGTCTAGGTGCAAAGTTCATCTCTCCTGTCTTGCCTTCAAAAACTTTCTGGGCAAGCTACCGCCTACCTGAACAAGCTCCTCACCCCTGCCAGATGCAGCACTTATCTCAGATCTGACTCCAAAATACTGTTCATGGTCCCATGGTTCAATAAAGTATCTGGCCGCTCCCCCTTCTCTTACCATGCACCTCACAACTGGAACAATGTACCGGAGACTCTCATAGCCGCCACCAGTTAAAGTTCTTTCAAAACTAAAGCTGTCTCACTCACATTTTAATCTGGTCTGTAACTGTTACATACGCCTATAACATATATTATCTCTTACTGTGCATGGAATGTGTAACGCTTGCGCTCACAATGAACAAGACGGGACCCCGGTACTGAGGTGGGAAAGTAAAGAACTGTGCACCCACAGCAGCAGAGGCACGCCTGGAGAGTGGTTAGTCAAGATCGCCGGGTCTGGTTTGGAGAGAGTGGATTAGTCGAGATACTTGCCAAGGTCATGGGTGGGAGCCATGAGGATAATATAAGTCGGAAGTGCCGTGGTCAAGGGTTGGAGCCAGGAGCAGAGTAGATAGTCCATTTGCCATGGTCAGGAGTGGAGAAGGTCGGATGGTCTGAGGCAAAACGGGGTCGGTAATCCAGAGCAGGGTCCAAAGTCTAGCCAGTTAGGTACACAGGAAGGCAAGCAGCAAGAAAAAAGAACCACAAGGCAAAAGGCAAAGGCAGAGACATGGGAACAGAAGTCTACCAATAACTATGCTCAGCCCAAGAGGAAGTGACAGAGTTGAGCATATATGGAGAAATGAGTCCAATGAGAGAAGGGGGTGGAGCGGAGGAGTGGCATCTGCGGAGGCAGGGAAAGGCTGAGAGAAGCAGAAGACAGGTGAGGGCAATACTAGAGTTGACGCGCAGCTGCGGAGTGGTGCACATTCGTCATGTGAGCGCAACACGCTGGGCACTCACATGGCACAAGCGGAAAGCGGAGCCAAGATCCGTAGGAACTGCGAAAACCCTGCGTGGGTGCGCACACTCTGGAAGGTGCGCGGGAGGCTGCACAGCAGGGTCAAGGAGAAAGCACGCCGCAGGGGACACGCTCTTGGAACACTTGCAGCGGGATGCTGTGCAGCAGGAGGTAAGGAGGGAACACGCCGCAAGGGACGTGTTCCCCGATTCCTTACAGAATGTCTTGTATATACAGTAATGTATAAGCTTGCCCACTTAATATAACAATGTCTTTGTAACCATGTATTTGTCATCATAACTCTGTGCCCAGGACATACTTGAAAATGAGAGATAACTCTCAATGTATTATTTCCTGGTAAAACATTTCATAAATACATTTCTAGAACTCGAATAGTGCAGGTTAATTTGATAAATCCTATCGATTCTTTTTCTTTTTCTTAGCACAGGTCAAGAAAAGTGGAGTTGCAATATTTATACACAAACGAATCCCTTTGAAACACAATCTTAAAAGGACAGATAGAGTTGTCTGATACATAATAGTAGAAGGAGAGCTCTTTGGGAAGATGATTACCCTAGCCAACGTTTATGCCCTAAATGAAAACAGTAATACATTTTTCAACACATTCTTTACTATGCTAGACAATATAGCGAAAGGATAAATTATATTTGGGGTGATATTAACTTGGCATTAGACTCTAACATGGATAGGTCTGGAGCACTCAATCCTCATACATCTAGGATAAGAATCCCAGGCATTAAAGCCCTAAAAAAGGCCTGCTAGCCGTTGAAGTAGTGGATACCTGGTGTGAACAACAATGAAATCACCAAAACAAACACACAATTAAAAAAACAATCACCAAAAGAAACACAACAATTTAAAAAACAATAAACAAGTTACTGTGCCTTAACCCCTTCATTTTCTTAGCGGCTAGCCGCTATTGTATTGTATTGTATGTCTTTATTTATATAGCGCCATTAGTGTACATAGCGCTTCACAGTAGTAGTGTGGTAATCAAATAAATAACAGATAATATAAATAACAGATCATGGGAATAAGTGCTTTAGACATAAAAGTAACATTTCGGAAGAGGAGTCCCTGCCCCGAGGAGCTTACAGTCTAATTGGTAGGTAGGGAGAACGTACAGAGACAGTAGGAGGGAGTTCTGGTAAGTGCGTCTGCAGGGGGCCAAGCATTATGTATCGTGTTCAGAATATCCACAGTGCTATTCATATGCTTCTTTAAGCAAGTGTGTCTTAAGGTGGGTCTTAAAGGTGGATAGAGAGGGTGCTAGTCGGGTACTGAGGGGAAGGGCATTCCAGAGGTGTGGGGCAGTCAGTGAAAAAGGTTTAAGGCGGGAGAGGGCTTTAGATACAAAGGGGGTAGAAAGAATACATCCTTGAGAAGAACGCAAGAGTCTGGATGGTGCATACCGAGAAATTAGGGATGAGATGTAAGGAGGGGCAGAAGAATGTAAAGCTTTAAAAGTGAGGAGAAGAATGGAGTGTGAGATGCGGGATTTGATCGGAAGCCAGGAGAGGGATTTCATGAGGGGAGATGCTGAGACAGATCTAGGAAAGAGTAGAGTGATTCTGGCAGCAGCATTTAGGATAGATTGTAGGGGAGACAGGTGAGAGGCAGGAAGTCCAGACAGCAGGAGGTTACAGTAATCAAGACGGGAGAGAATGAGGGCCTGAGTCAGAGTTTTAGCAGTCGAACAACAGAGGAAAGGGCGTATCTTAGTTATATTGCGGAGGAAAAAGCGACAAGTTTTAGAAATGTTTTGAATGTGAGGGGCGAATGTGAGAGAGGAGTCGAGTGTGACCCCTAGGCAGCGTGCTTGGGCTACTGGGTGAATGATTGGTAATGTTTTTTTTTTTTTTAATTCTAGTGTGCCGGAGCCAGCCCCATTCCAGGCCCTGTTATGAGGTGCTGGTATCTCCTGCAGTATTTAAATTCAACGGTCACGTGACGCAGATTTAAACATGGCGGGGATAATGGCACCCTATACTTCCCGGCCTGTAGAAAGGGGTACCCGAGGCTGAAATCAATGCGGCTCAGCTCAATAGACCGCCTGCTCCCACACACTAGTATTAAAATTAATATTTAAACTGCACTGATTTGTTGCCATTGCCTGACCCATTGTGGTGTTTGTGAGTGTAAACTCTTTAATTTATTTTTCCTGTTATAAAGCTATATTGCACTATTTTCTCTGTCCTCCATTTTCCACATACAGAATTCTCCTCTCCCATCTCTCTGCATAATGGCATCCTGATGGACATCATTGCTGAAACCTATGACGCTACCTGCTAGATGCTGCAATCCCTGAAGAAGTAACTTTCAGTTACGAAATGCGTTGGAAGAACTCATTGCTTTTTTGTCTGACCCAAACCTAGCCAAGCATACACTTGGTTTGTGCCTCCTTGTCCCCCGCACCACTGCCTGCCATCCTGTGTATCTAACGCCACTGTGGACACTCCTCTACACCCCGTAATAGAGGGAAATCCTGTGACGTCATCAGTAGGCGCACCACGGGACTGAGCGACGTGCTGCTGGTGTCATGCATCTGTGGAACTTACGGAGGTATCTGTGCCTTGCTACGGGACATTTCACGGGACTTTTTCATCGGTCCCCACCATCTGGTTACCCTGAGATGAGGGAGACGTGATTCAAGGCTCCACGGAGGTTCCTTTCCTGGCTGATGACTGCTGGTATCCTGTGGTTTAAACTGCCTCAGTTGAAGAGCTGAGACTCCAGCCTTCTCTATGTGTTGTAACCCCACTAACCCATTGCCTGTTTTATTCATTATTGATGTACGCAGAACCTTTAACTTTTTAGTAAATTTACCTTTTTTACTTTACTTCACTTTGTGCGTTGTGCGCCTTGTTTTTGTGTCTTTTCTCCAGCTTGTGAGCAGTCTGATCACATGACAGGATGAGTGGCCTTGCTACAGCAATATCTGCTCAGTTACTGGGGCAAGGGGAGTTGGCCATTCCCTTGGTATATATATGTGACTCTTTC
The DNA here is from genome assembly GCF_040206685.1 of Ascaphus truei. Taxonomy (NCBI): domain Eukaryota; kingdom Metazoa; phylum Chordata; class Amphibia; order Anura; family Ascaphidae; genus Ascaphus; species Ascaphus truei. The sequence goes on along the minus strand of NC_134483.1, from coordinate 208,016,150 downwards.
AGCGTACATGAGTTGTGAGTTGGTGTGTGAGTTCCAGACTCCAGGGAAAGCAGCCATTATATATTTCAGGCAGGAAGACAAAGGGAAAACCTTTCTCCTTGCTGGAACAGATAGGGATGAGATTACTGAGTGTAGGGTCCTTGAACTAGGTGACCAAAAGAGGCTACTCTTGCGTGGGAGGTGGTGAATCCATCCTTCACGTTCAAGGAATAGAGTGAGGTACTAGTTCTGCATTGCCTACAGGGAACTCCTGTCTGGAGGAGGAAAGATTACTATTTTAGGCGGATGATATGTTTACTGAAAACCTGTCCTGTTGATGCTGTATGCTGACATACCAATAAAGAACCACAGTATTTAAAAGTTCCTGGCACCCTCTCTTCTATTTTCCCTGCACTCCACTCCAATACAGCCTTGGCCTGACCCCACTGAGAGAAGACCCTGAGATAAGAGGTAACCCACTGAGCTACCAGTCTAAAGAGCAGGTCTAAACCCTGTCATAGTGAACCAAAGATATTCATGTACACCATATATCCATACAGCCGGGTGGGATAGGGGTGTTGCACCTACATTTGAGTTGGTCACTCCTGATAACCAAAAAGCTCTGAGAGAATGTGAGGGAATCGCTTATCATTTATTCTAATTACGTTTTTACACTATATGTGCATGTTCTCTCCCTCTTTTTAAATACCCTTGGATGTGAGTGTGCCCCTGATCCTTTGCCTCTACACCCATATCTGGACTTGGATTGAGTCCATCCAACGAGCAACACTGATTCAGAGGACTGTATAAATGTTATTATTTTGTCATCATATTCACCCTCACAAGTTTGATCACTTGATTTATTTTATACAGTATTTGCGCTTGTTTTTTTGTCTTCACGTTGTCTTTCTATTTGGCCCTGAAAACTCTTTGTTGCCCCACTGTTTAGACAAAGTCACTGTGCTTTTATGATTGTGTTGTGATGTAACAACGTGGGGATGGTATATAAAGAAGACTTTCGATTGGTTTAAGCCACTGTCCCTGATCAAGCTCGTCTGAGTAAAATGAGTAGGGCTATCTTTGCGTGCTCCGGCAGACCTATCCTGGACTCATTCTGGCTGTCCCAGCGTTTAAAATGCAGTTTTGTTAGTTTACATTCCTCATTTTTATTCATTTATTCACCACAAATTATTTTACACTATGTGGTTTTCTTTGTTCTTCTTAATGGTATTACCTATTGTATCACAGAGAAATATCTGATTTAAAAGAAGCTACCCTATACCAGCCAATTACTCTACACGCTTGATTCCATCTACAAGATTGTGAGTGCCATGCATCCATCTCTCTCAGCTCTTTAAAAAACGTGTCTGTACTGCACTATTGGTGTCTTTATTTCTATTACATATCACATCTGAGGATGCTGTTTGAACTTTGACTACTGGTATTTTTCTGTGGGGGATTTGGGAGAATCCTCTTTGAATGAGCAACACCAGTTCCTCATAAATTATGTCTTTTTTTTAATACACCAGCACTGATTTTTCATACTCATACTTAATTTTTTCACTGTGTGTTTGTTTTATATATTTTTTTATTTAATTAAGTTTTTTTTTTGTGTTTGAATCTATTTTTCCATTTACTGTACCTTAGATCAGGGGAGCGCAAACTTTTGCTGCTGTTCCCCCCTGTCTGCCCTGGTGCTCGTCCCCTCCTACCTTGCAGCTGCGTAAAATGATGCTGCGGGGTCATGGGACATCACATAACATGACCCACGGCATCATATGATGCGTGTGACGTCGCGTCACATGTCAAAGCGTCTGAATCACGGTAGGTTTTGTGTTGCAGAGGCCTCACACGGTTCCCCGGCATTTCATTTAAATGCCTTGGGGAAGAGCGTGGGACCTCTGCAAACGCCCGTGCCCCCCCCCCCAGAAAAATCTCCCACCTCCACTGGGGGGCACTCCCCCCAGTTTGCGCCCCCCCTGCCTTTGATGATTACTGCCACTGAGCTACTCTATTATTCGACTTCTGGGTCTGGCCTGTTCTTACTGTTTCTTTGGCCAAAATGACCAAGAAAGTAAACAATAGGTTAAGACAAAACATTTTGACAATGAAAAGAGAGGGCAAATCTATCAATCAGATTTACCAGTGTCTTCGACAGTGTGGTATTCATGCTTCTACTGTATGTATGCTTAGTATTATCATGCTAATTGTTTCCAATGTGGGAGAAAAATATCTCCTTCAAAATGCACACAGTTAGTACCTTGCTTTTATTTATTTATGATGTACTGTAAGTTATCAATATTCTGCACAGTTTTCTTTTTGTGTTCATATAATACTGTATATCACTAGTGTATGTGACAATGTCTGATTGTGTTTGCTTGTGTTTTTATTGCTCAGGCAAATTTTGAAGATTGTGGCTACATTAAGTTATGAAAACTATGAACATTGTGCTAGGGAAATTAAAATAATTTTCCAAAACAAGAATGGAATATACTGTACATCTCTTTAAGCAGTATAAACAAAATTGAGAAGACAGCTTAAATAGAGTTTTGGCCCTGCCTGGTACCGTTCAACACATTGATGTACAGTACAACACTTTAGAGTATCTGCGCTTTTCTATCTTTTCTACTTGTATAATATGTTTGTTATCTACTTGTCTCCCTCTGTCTACTCTGTTTATTATCTCCATGTACTTACTGTATGTACTATAGTAGGCTGCTTGTATCAGAACTTGCTCTCAGCCTTACGCTGTGAACAGACATAACCAGTGTCATCTTATTGTTCAATACATTAGTATTAGTGCTGTTCTCTTGACATGATTATAGTGCAACATCAGCTCCCCTGGGCATGGTTCTTTTCAAAGCAGCATGAACTTTAATTGTATTGCCTTCTTTTCTGCACCCGTGCAAATACTGCTGGAAGGAGCTTTATAGATTAAGTTATTTTACTTTATTACCTCAGTTAATAAATATTTCCTATGCAACTACTGCACCACAGCCTCGTGTTTTTTCTTATATAAAATCTAGGGGACAGGGGGAAGGAGATAAGGTGTGAGGGATCTATCCTGTATTATGTTAATGTAATGGTGCTCAGCCCTCTTTTGTTTTTCATCTTTGTTTGCACCAACTCCCCTCTCACCGACTATACATTTTGAGTTAAAGTCACCTGCTGTGTCATTAACGCTATGAGCTCTCTAATGAATATTGGTTAATTTGATCACACATACTGCCACACTATCCTCTCCCTGCACACAAACACAATACCGGGACGTGAGCGTGACGTATTCGAGGGAGTGAGGGTGTGCCCCGAACATTCACTGCTTTTACTTAATAGAGAAAGTTTGTGTGTACTGTATTTCCTTTCCCTGTTTATACACTATGGGGCCTATGCTTTAAGCGCCGATAAACCCAATCTCGCCAAAAAAAGCCTACTGCTATTCCATAAACTCAGAGAAGTTGGCAAGAATAGGAAAACGTGCTTTTTTTTGTCGAAAAAAAAAATCCGTCGACCGCTTGGCGAGAAGCCCCATCTCGCCGCTCATCGCCAGCTTTTCAAATTCGCTGTATTCTATTTGCTCCGATCAGCATCTTGCAGCTGATCGCTGCTCTAGAATGGCGAATTTATCGCTAAATCGCTTCGGCAAAAAAAGTTGTCAAGAAGCTGGGGATGAGCGGCGAGACGGCACTTAGAAAAAATCAGGCCCATTCCCTGCCTCAGATTGATGCTGGGGGTCTCCGGAGCTGATACCCATTAATAATAGCACCGGAGACCGCCGGCATGCATCCGAGGCAGGAAAAATGATTTTACAGCCCACTTCATTACCTTAGCGGCTAACCACGAAGGCAATGAAGGGGTTAACCACCTGTGCCAGGCTTTTTTTGGGTAGCGGGGGTGGGTGAAGGGGGTATTTGATCCTTGGTGGGTGTTTAGGCCTTGCGAGGGGACTGCGAGTGGACATAAACCCTTCATTACCTTAGCGGTTAATACCGTCAAGGTAATGAAGGTGTTAACCTCTCCCACTACCCACCCGCAAGGTTTAAACACCCATTCTTGGGGCTAATACCCCCTTCACCCACCCACCTACCCACAATAAAAACAATGCAAACTACAGCCCCACGACCCACCTCCTAGGCCCTCAATAAACATTACTATATCAAATACACCAACCACACCTTGTGCCACCAACAACCCCTATACCCCCCTAACATACAGTACTATTTTTTTTAATAAAGGAATATTGAGGAAGACCCTCAATTACTGGTGCTACAAAGCATGTAACCCACTTGTGGAGATGAATGCTGCATCCGGATTGTAGTTGTATTAAAGTGCTGTGTGGAGCTGTATGCATTGACCCCTAGTTGGAACACGATCTGGCTAGGGAATAAGGGATGTCAGGGAGAGGTCCTGAGACCCTCCCAGACCCCTTTAGTAATTCCAGCAGCTATGTGATCAAATTAACCTGGGGCAGCTCCCACAAATAATAAACGTAGTGTACTCACATTAGTCCATTTTGCAACCGGATCAGTGTGCTCCTTGCTGTAGATAGATGCAGACAAAAATCACCCTTACCGGAGGGGGGGGGGGGGGGGGGTGGATCAGCAGGCACCACTATGCAGGAAAGAGATGCAGACGGCTGGACTGGGCTAAAAATACTTTATTGAACTAAAATACTTTATTGAAACATGGATGAAAAAGCCTAAACTTGGGTGAAACGCGTTAGAGGTGCAGGGGATTGCTCCCCTCCTCTTGGTTTTTTAATCCATGTTTCAATAAAGTATTTTTAGCCCAGTCCAGCCGTCTGCATCTCTTTCCTGCATAGTGGTGCCTGCTGATCCACCCCCCACCCCCCGGGTAAGGGTGATTTTTGTCTGCATCTATTTTTTTTAATGTACAGGAATTAGGCCTATCGTATAGTGCCCGCGAAGGTCGCCGGTGATGCGATGTCACCCAAAAACAAATACATTGCCGCCGCGTGCGCTTATAGTAAGCGCGACGGCGACAATGTGACGGAGCTACATCGCGTCGCCAACTTTGGAAGCTGGCAAGATTTGATTTTTCAAGGACTGTAGCCTCATGTGACAGCCCATGAACAAATCAAATGCCAGTACGCCCGCGACACCGCCGTAAAGCATAATAAACTTTTGCTAGCGGCGACGGGTGACGTCACCCGCCCTATCGCGCCGCCGGTCGCAGGCACTTTACAGGCGGCCTTATACTACAGGCCGGCGGTGGCCCTTGGGTGGTCCCCACTTGCCTACAGTACCATTTCTGTGCCCAAAAAAAATAAATAAAAAATACATAAATACTTTTAAATAAATACACCCTTCCCCCCCGCACCCTAACACATACAGTGCAGTAATGGGCAAAATGACTATTATGCACATATGGCTAAATATACATTTGCCCATTTAAAATACAATAAGCAGCAGAAATAAAATAAAAACATCTTGCACTCACCCCTGCCAGGCACCTACGAAGGCCATCTTCATCCTCACCCCATCCCTGCCCTCTGTTGCTTCAAAAAATACACAAGAATAAAAAGAGACAATATAATGTTCCCTAACCCATTAATACTTTAGCGGTTAGTAACCGCTAGAGTAATTAAGGGGTTAACCCACCCTCCCCCACTACTCACCTATAAGGCCTAACCACCCTCACCCACTACACACCAGCGAGGCCTACCCACCCACCCTTGGGGACAATACCCCCTTCACCCACCCCCGCTAGCCAAAATTAAAACACTACAGAGAACAGCTCCACTAGCCACCTCCTAGGCCCCACAATCAACATTACCATATTTAATAAACAATACATAACCCACCCCCTGTGCCCCCTCCATATAAACATGATTTATTATATTACATACAGGCTTAATACCCCAGGCCTAGGGTAGTCCCCGGTGGTGCCGTCGGATGTCCACAGGCCCCACAGTGCACCAGAGGGGGGTGCCCATCCCTGTGGGTCACCGTGGGCCACAATGGGGTCAACGGGTTGGCCTGCGAGTGTCTGGGGGTCCCTGTGTCATCCCCACAGGTGTCTTGGGGCCCTCGGGTGGTTCCCACAGGGGTCTGGGGCCCTTGGGTGGTCCTTGCAGGTCCCCACAGCTGTGGGACCCCCAGTTCTTCCCCGCAGGTGTCCCCTGTGGGCCCGCAGGTGGAACCCGTGGGCATCTGTAGGTCCTCAGGTGGTCTCCGTTGGTCCCCGCAGACCTAAGGTACCAACCCTGTATGTAAAAAAATTAAAACATGGCCTATATTTAAATAAATCAATACCCGCCCCCCTGGCCCCCTCACCACCAAATACATAAAGTACAGTAATGGGCAAAATAACTGTTATCCAGATATGGATAATAGATTATTTTCCCATTATTAAACACATAAACCAGCATAAATAAAGTAAATAAATACAGTTCTACTTACCACAGCAATATGAAGGGTGTCCTCATCAGGATACAGCAGGTGTCCTCCGTTGCCAGAAAAATACATAGCAAATACATTCTAATGTCCCCTAACCCCTTAATTACCTTATTGGTTAATAACCACGAAAGTAATTAAGGGGCTAACCCACTCTGCCCCGATACCCACCCATGAGGTCTAACCACCCTCCCCTGGCAACTATACCCACCCTTCACCCATTTATTTGTACAGTGGCTTCATCATGCCCATATATAATATATATAATACAGTATGGGCATGATTAACCAATGTACAAAGAAATGGTTAAGGATTACCAAAACATATCAAAACATCACATAGCCAATTAAAACCATCACATAGCCAATTAAAAACATCACATAGCCAAATCAAAAACATCACATAGCCAAATAAAAACATCACATAGCCAAATAAAAACATCACATAGCCACATAATAGACACAACACATTGCAAAAGAAAATAAAGCACATCTCAAAAGAAAACACAGCACCTAGCCAAATAAATATATAACAAATGTCAAACAATTGAATGGTAAGGTGTGTACATAATGCAATTAATCTGTGCATCATGTAACACTATGCCAATCAATGTTAAAAGTAAAATAACCAATTACAAACAAGATACAATGCCATCCAAACAATAATAAAATAAAAACATAGCAAGAAGTAAACTGAAATAAATTACCATCAATTACTCCAATCCAAAATTAAATGACACAATTCACTATTAAAACCACAAATTCAAACCATTATGAAATAGATTAAAGCTCAAAGTAACACCATCAACCAAAATCTAACTTCCAAAAATAAGACACTCTTAAAAAGCAAGCCCTTCCCCTGAAATAAACTATTGAAAGCACCACAAAAAATTTCATCTAATTAAATCAAAATAAAAATTACATTGCACACACATTTCCAAACAACCAGAAAAATACATTTAACATACATCAAAACAAGCCAAACAAGCATTTGCAATACAAGCATTGATTGTCCTTGTATGTATATACTGTATATATCCATATTGACATACATAAATACAGGGGCAATAAATGGGTATGAAAAACAATTCAATGACATTAAAATTCAAAATACATAACAACCATATATTTTCCTTGTATGCATGTATATTCACAGGGACATACATAAATACAGGGGCAATAACTTTGCCTAAAAATAAAAACTATCACATTAAAAAAAAAAACGGTAAAAGTAAAATAACATACAGTACATTTATTTTGTTTACTTACCTTTAGATGACCTCACCCACCGACTCCTGAGGACACTGCATACTAATGAACCAATCTACACACAGGAACCAGGTTAAAAAAAAGTATTTTTCTTCTTTTTTTAAATTTGTAATCCAAACCGTCACTCTCGGGGGTCTTCTGGGTCTTCATTTGTCTCTTCCTCTTCATCTTTGTCTTCATCCGGCATGCCATTGTCCTCTTCTTCCTTCTGGAGCTCCGTCCTTCTCGGTTTCTTGCTTTAAAATGAGACGTCATAGGCTTTTATAGGCTTATGACGTCACATTTCCATCAAATGGTTCACACGGTCCTGATTGGGCTGTGAAAACCATGTGATTTTGTGTTTTTTTAATGATGTAATGTAAATGAAATGAAGCCAGCCAATCAGAATGGCTGTGCTTCATTTCCCTTTATGATGACATCAAAGCAAGATGGCCACCATCACATGGTACTTGAGACAATCAGATCGTGGGAACTAAATCCTCAATCTGATTGGCTCAAGTGCCATGTGACGGCAGCTATCTTGTTTTTGATTACGCCATCTTAAAGGGAAATGGCGCACAGCCATTGTGATTGGCTGACTTAATTTCTTTTGCATGACGTCATAAAAAAATAAAATCACACAAGATTGATTCTCTGTAATATTTATGCGTCAAACAACTACTCAAAGGATTTTTTCTTAAATCTAATACAGAAACTGAGCAAATATACAGTACAGAAGATGAATTGGTATTAGGTAGAGATTTTAATTTAACAGACAAGATCTTAGAAAAGAGTAACCAAAAACATAAAAAAAAGGAGAAAAAAAACCCACCCAGTAGTGATAGCATATCTAAAAAAGCACCTAGACTTAATAGATGCATGGAGAACACTGCACCCTGATGACACAGATTATACATGTATGCCAGAGCACAGATACTTTTAAGGATTAAATATTTATTCATTAATACTAGAGTATTTCATAGAGTAAAAGAAGCTAAAACAGACAATATTGTACTTTCAGATCATGCTCCCATATGGGTAACTTTGATTCAAAAAAAGAAATAGTTTATATGTCCCACGGCATGTGACCAGGGCATTTAAATGCATAGGAGTTACCGGCACCCATATCGGGGCCTGTATATCGGGGCCTGTATTTAGGAAAGCAGGGGTCCTTGAACCTGAAATCCACGTGGTTCTGCTCCAGAGACCACCTACTCCGCAAACTAGTATAACATTTTTAATATAAACACTGCGATCGCTTGTGAGAGATGTGCAGGGAGAGGCGGCTCTCTCTCTGCAGCTCTCTATGCAGCTCTGCAGCCAGATCGTATTGGGAGAACTTTGAGTGAGGCTGAGATCTCATTGCTGCTGTCACAAGTGGTTTTGACATTTTCCCGCCGCATGGTTTGAGAGGGTTTCAGATTCTTTCTGAATACCGTGATAACTCAACTGACAAACCATATGGCAAGAACATGCCAAATCTTACAAGATAGCCGCAAACTCATCGAGGCTACTAGAATAGGCCCCTCAGAGTTTATACGGTATGATTGTTAGACTACCTGAATCAAAAGGAGACTGTCACACAAGTGTAAAAAGAGTAGCTATATCCTTGCCCTGATGTGATAGTTAAAACATTTTTGGATATATTAACTTAACATTAAATTATGTATTAAATAAACATAAGGCAGAAGTTTCTCTTTGCCCTCTTTTTGTTTACAGGTGGGAAACCGGGTGTCCCCATAGCTGAACCATGATGCTTATCGGATTAGGTGCTACTGTTTACTTCCTAGCATTTAAATGCCCCACGTCACACTGGCCAATACAAAGCTGCAACAGATGACTTTGCTGCTTCCTATCGGCCCACGTAACCTGGGAGATTTAAACATCATTTTGTTTCACCTGGGTGGGATACTACCAGAGCAACTTTCCCCAGTAAATATCTTGAGATTTAGGGGGTCCCCAGTGCTGAAATAAGACCCCTTGCTTCCAATCTATATAGAAAAAGGAGGGGGCAAAAAAAAACAAAAAAAACAGGCAGGCGATTTGTCAAGGGAAATAGCCATTATAATCTATACTGGTGTACTTTAGTGAATATATGAATATAGTCCTTTGTCTTACAGTACCTTAAGCAATAAATACATGTTAATTGGAAATGTAAGAAATGTTTGCACCCATTGAACCCCTTGGGCATTTTAGTAAATTAACACCTATTTGTGCTGAGTCTTGCAGCTTTATTCTCCCTTTTGGTAATGTGTTGCGGAGTATCAATGAATATAGTATGAACAGAATCTGAAAGAATCTATTCAATGGTTTACATTCTATTGTAATTAAAGAAGATGTTGTGTATTTAATAGTGATATTGAATATTCTTCATTCTTTAACATAGAGGAAATAATGAATGTCACAGCTGTCAAATGTTCAACAAATATACAATGATGAAATCTGACATACAATATCAAGAATAAAAAGTGTAAGCTGACTATACTTTAATCTAATATCTAAAACTATAAACTATATAAAGATAGTATATCCATCCAAGGCTCTATCAGAAGGAAAACACACAGGAGGTACAAACACACCTACACAGTGTAAGTGTGTCAATACTATCCACTAAATGTAATGTGAACACACACACACAAAAAAATTTAAATAGGATAATGTGGCTACAGATTTACACCTTGTACCAAGGATTGCCAATCTCAGACATAGTGCATAATTTAGGCATCTGCAAAATTGCTACCCTGCATATATAATAATAATAATAATAATAATAATTAAACTTGAAATCATTGCTCACCTTTTACTCCATGTTAATTTCTCTCTATTCTTATTTCTACAAAATCCTATCTAATATTTCTTGATGTCCCCAAAGACATATGCTTAATGTCAGAAACTGGGCACTACAAAACCTGTGCCTAGATATATAAAAAGAACAGAGATAGACAGCACTCAAAAAAGCAATTAATAAACAACTATGCAGGGTGAACAAGGGAACAGGGAGGACCCTTATTCCTCCCAAAAATGTGGGTTGAGGGAAGAAAAAACAGGGAAAATAATTGGGCAACGGTTCGGGGTAATGACCCCTTCCTCAGGCCTGTTCCCAAAGGTTAAATAGACCTATTGTACTTCCCTATACTCTGTGACACAAATAAATACCCCAGTACTGAATACAGTGCAAACAAGCAACTTCTAAGAGAGCTATAAAGCCAATAAATGAAAGAATAAATCCATAGCAATGTACCACAATGTTCACAACCAGCCCAGAGGGAGATAATGTAAAATATACTGCTCTCGGATATGCCATGGTCTTCCTCTCTGCACCTCCTGCTGCTGGCGTCACAAAAGGACTGTTCCAAGACCAATGAGTGCTGCACCTCAAACCATAACCCCAAAATGTTGCCCCCCTATTTTCCCTATTTTTTATCCCCCAACCCCTCCTTCCCAAGAGTTTTCAACCTCCCAGTGTGGTTGTTCCGTGTTTCCCTGTCCCTGTGTGTTTTCCCCTCACTATTAACCAAGAGCTCCTGTAGTACTATGAGATGTCCTTGTGTATAGCATTTTCCAAGTTCTATACTTCGTGCTTTTTTTTGTTCTATCCATATATACAATTATTTTTTGGCATATCTTACGTTTTCTTTCCACTAAGTGAGTGCCGTGCTGGGAACCTCCCCCCTTTTTCTCCTTGCCTAGCTATGTACTTGAGCATTAAAATACCAATTGATCAGAAATCCAGGTTCATGTCTCAACAGGGGGTGCTGGCTACAGCTCTAAAAGTTAATATGTTAAACTTTGACCTTTGCCCTGCGCAATCTTTTAATTAAATCTCACCTTTGCATCCAACTCCCTGTTCAGATATTGTCATATTGTCTGTGACCTCATCTGACCCCGTCCCAAATCAGTCATCAGTTAATGTTCTAGTCTTGTTTCCGCTCATGTGCTATCATTTCTGTAGACTAGCCCATGTCTTCTTTTCCATCAACACTTAATCCATGGCCCCCTTAATCTACACTATTGTTTTTTAAGTATCACTTTTTATACATTACTTTCTTACACGTCTCTGAACATCTAGAAACCATCTCAATTTCTATTTGCACAAATTGACAATTTGGTTACTAACACTGCCTAATATGTAAGCGCAACAAAGGTGAAATTCCTTCCTTCCTCATTACTTATATTTTTCCTATCATCCATCACATTTTTCTACCATTAGGGGATGATTTTGAATATGCTGAAGCAGCTAATATGGCCTTTATTTGGCTGCAATCCCATATTGAAGCCAATGCAGGAATTTCAGCTGAAAACGGACTGAACAGTTGCCTCAGCACATTTACTAGAATCAGCCCAAAAGCCTTTCCCAGAGTTATAATCTGGATATCATACCGTATTACATTTTTGAGTTTCCAAACTCGTACATTATCATTACCATACACTGTAACTATAATTATTTTGCTCATTATTAACATAGAAATCTTTACCTTTGCTTCCTGATTTCTATGTTATAAGGTAAAAAGATAAATTAATTGTGTAGTGGTTAATAACATCAGACTTTTCTATTATGTTACATTATTTTCTCATTAAATGTCAATTAATTGAATGCTGTCAGTTTTATTTTTCTTATTGACTCATTAGCTAATCCCTCATTAAAGAAGGAAATCTTAAAAAAATAGATTAAGGCACTAAACCATACACGTATGCTTAATAACAATTGGTATCCGAATATGTTTAATGAATCTGTCACTGTTAATATTGAAACCGAAACACACACGTTTCCAATACTTGCTTATTGGATTTACCAAACACAAAATAGGGATAAATATGATGTGTCAAAAACATTTAGTATAGCAACTGTACATGTAAATTGAGTTGTAAACTAAGAAAGCCAATTAAAACATTGCTTAGTTGTGTTAGTTGTTTACAGTAGGTTATTACTTTATGTTTACCATTGTAAGTGTCCAGATAGCTAAAACTGAAAAATGTCATGTTCTTAATTGCTTGCTTACACCCATAAAATATGCATTTGTTTTACTGTTTGATATGTAGAAGGATGTACCAGCTTGCTCTGGGAACTATACGCTAAAGGGCTTATTCCATATCAACCAAAGTGGTCGATCTGGCTGTTTTGTGCCAAAATTCGCACTGACTGATTGGCTGCTTTGCCATAGAATAGAATAATTCAGCTGTTTTTAACACATAGTTTTTACCCATCATTGTAACGTATTATGTTTGCTATACCTTTACTATTCCTCAAAAAAGTATCGATATGCAGTCTAATCCATGCTTCTGTGACTTGTGAAAAAACGCTCTCATTATAAATGGCAGTACAAGAAAATACAAGATGCTTCTCAAATTAGCTAACAGACAAAAAATCAGACAATATAGTAAAAAATTAATTAAATGGAAATATCATATTGTTTTGTCATTTAATTTTTATTAGCAAATAAAACAATTCTTAAGAGCACATTTCACATGTAAAAAAACTGCCTTCCCCATAGTCTCTCAGCATACAGTACAATGCTTCTACTGCAGACAGGGATTCTGGGTAATGACATGCAAATGAGGACTCACCATTTGTCACTTTTTGCTTCTTATCCATTTTAGCAGGAACTATAAGCTCATTTGTGCTGTTTTACACCCAGCTTTTTCCGTACAGCCTGGGTTAAGTAAGCACATGGCCAGCAAACCTACTTACAGACAGCTATTTTGATATTTTCGGTCTCATCAGAGTAAAAATAGGAGGACTACTGACCTTGCAAAGTGCAGCTGGACATGGCCACAAACTAGATACAGAAAGTAAGTTATGGTGAGTAACAAAATGACAAAAAATTTGCACCGTATAGCAAATAACATTATTGCAGTTAACTACAATGAGGGACAGGCAAGATACAAGCAAACATTTCTAGTTAGTATATCCACTAGATACAACTAAGTTCCCAGGAACGCGGGAACACTGGTTCACAGACATTATTACTATATATTTTTCTTAAATGTAGTAGGCAGGATCAATTTTATGAACTAGACACCGTCTCTTATTGGGCACTTCAATTGATAGGACTCTTCTATCCTCATGTTGGTCCACATATTCTACCCAATCAATATATATGCTTCTTACTTTATACCAAACCCGGGTGAGATGAGCTACCCTTATGGCATTGCTAGTTAATTCAATTGACCCTTGTTTGGTGATATACTTTATCACTGCTTTCACTACCCAACGAGAGCGAGAATACTCTGCAACCCTCATTACACTCTCACTCACATAAAGGTAATCATCCCCTCCGGTCATTGTGCGCACCAGATCCCGCTTGCTTTACCTGGACCACTCAACTTAAACGAGTTAAACCGGGAATATAAGGGCCCCTGAGCAATACCCATGTTAATGGCTTTCCCCCTACAGGTGGAGCCATGGTCATGTCCCACAGTACATCATCACTATAATACAGTCTATCATCAATGCTGTCAGCTCTCTCTCTCTCTCTCTCGCAGGATGGTGTCTTACTCTTCTTGGGGGAGCTGTCCAGTTTCCCACCAGGATTCAACTCATTCAGTGCGACAATTGATCATTTTAGTCATTAAATGTAGGCACACACAAATGCAGCCAGTTGTATGTCTAATCTGCTACAGCACATGTGCTGGGGAAACGTTGACCAAAATGGAGCGTTCACAGCAAAGTGCATAACAGGGGGGAATCTCCCATCAGGATAAATACAGCTGGGGTCCCTGCTTCTGAATGGAACTCCTGCGGGGTTAATTCTACTGGGCTGTATCAGTCTGTATGAGAGATGCAATGAGAGCAGTTACAACAGTTAGTCACTGTCTCTGCGCACCTCTAAAAAGCAATTGTGCTGTTTTCATTTTATTTTAATAACATATTATTGAAGCAGGGGTCTCTGGAGCTGAACCACATTAATTTCAGCTCGGGGGACAAACCTGATTTCTGAGTTACAGACCCCGGTATGGGATGTCGGTATCTCTGCCATGTTTAAATGTCCCGGTGAAGTGGGTCATTACGCGGGAGTAAAAAATGCAGAGAGATACTGGCACCCCAAACCGGCGACTATCTCTGGAAGCAGGGGGTTCCCGGAGCTGAAATGAATGAGATTCAGCTTTAGAGACCCCTGCTTCAATAATATATCTGTAAGATACCTGCAAAGAGATATACTCAGGGAGACCGATTTGGGGGAAATCGCTTTATTTAGCCTGTCACTTTAAACAGCAGTTTAAGGCAAAACATAATACAAAGAAACAAACACCTATCCCTGTTTAAGGGCTGACTCACTTCCCCAGTCTCTATCTGCAAGGCTGGGGCGGGGGTAGTCCCTTAACCACCTATCATCCCAAAGTCTCAAGAGGTTCCTGTATGCAGGGGCTCTTTGTTGCAGTCTCTGAGTCTTGGTAGGTGTCTGTTGAGGGCCAGCCTTTGGGAGGTTCCTGGGTTTTCTACACCCTGCAAGAGATGTCTGGTCCCTGTCACTTGATATTAGCACACAGTCGTCCTGTGTGCTCAAAAAAACTCTGGGTGCAGTTTCAGCAGGAGGCTTTCCAACCTGTCTGATTACCAGATGTAGACTGGTTAATTGTGTAATTGCAATTAACCAGCTCCCTGCTGGATTCCTCAGACTACTACAGGCTTTCTATTGCAGCCTTATTGAGACAGGGTTGCTTCCCTGTTACACAATGTCATTAAAATAAATGAAAAACAGCTTTATTACCTTAGCGACTGGTAAACCAAACTACCTGGTTTGTTGGGGGTTGGGGGTGGGTGAAGGGTGAAGGGGGTAGTTGCAGTAGAGGCTAACCCTTCATTAAGTATAGCAGTTACTACCGCTAAAGTAATAAAGAGCTTAACCCCTCCCATTACCTACGTGAGAGGCCTAACTACCCAAAGGAATGGGCAAATGCTCTATTAGCCAAATATGGCTACTAGTGCTTTTGCCCTTTCAAATACAGTAAAATATATGACAAATTAATAAATGTTTTACTTACCCTTACAAAGATGAAGGCGTCATCCTGCTCTTCTTCACCAACATGTAAGTGCTATTACCTAATCTTTAAAAGACCAGTAACCCCTTTATTACCTTACATAAGAGATTAGTACTAATGACATCACCTTTCTTGATCTCAGAATCTTAAGAGGAATAGAAGGGTAGTTAGAAACCATAGTCCATCATAAGACCACGGCAACTAACTGTCTGTTATGGGCAGACAGTCACCATCCTAAGACACTTGTGGAAGGCATTCCAATAGGTCAATTTCTTAGAGTGAGAAAAAATTGCTCTACTGAACAGTATTTTGAAAGATAAGCCATCCTCATGAAAGAACTATTTAAAGATAGAGGCAATAGCAAACATCATCATCCTTTATTTTTAAAGTAAATATAAGCCTCCACTTTAGGGAACATCACAATACGTTACATTAGGATAAACATTCAAAGTGTTAGAGACCCTACCTCAAGGAATTTACCATCTATAGGCAGCATACAAATGCAGCGGCCGTTATTCGAACAAATCACAGAGCCATTTTCTTGTGCTCTGCTGTATTCCACACGGCATTAACGCGGCCAATCCCCCCAGGCACCGTGTTTGCTTTGTTCGAATTTCATAGATTCTGTTTCTTTGTGTGCAATGAAATTAATGAATTGTAATGTGTACAATTTCAGGTGTTTAAAAAACAGAACACTAAAATGCCATTTTCTGCACTCGCCTCTTAAGGCGGTAAGGTTGGAAGAAATCACGCGTCATGACATGGGTATTCCGAGGTATACTGTACAACGCGTGAAGTATTCGAAAAGTGGCCACTGCATCTGTAAGTAGACATTGGGTACAGGGGATGAGAGGGTTAGTGAGTTTCAGAAGCAATGAGCAGCTGTAACATTACTAATAACGGCAGCGAATCGCAGCAAACGGTGGACACCCTTTGACTGCTGCAAAAGGCTGTCCGCCTTTGGAGCGACGCAGATGTAGACTGAAGGGGTTCTGAATTGATTCAGCTGGGCTTTGAAAATATTTTGTCCGGGCATAATCACTGCAGGGGGTGGGGCTCTATGAAACATATTGTAGCAAGAAATCTCATATGTTAACCCTTAGCATGCTGGTTCTGTGCAGAGGGGAGAATTTCTTGGGGAACCCTTTCAGACGTCTGCCTTTGGGGCAATGCAGATGTAGAGAGAAGGGGTTCTGAATAAATTCAGCTGGGCTTTTAATAATAGCATTAAAAAAACATATCAAAGAGCAAAATATACTAAACGTATTGACCTCCTATCCAATAAACCTCCATCTACACAGGACTCTAAGATTGTGAAGTTTGTAAGTACAATAATAATTAATAACCAGTGGCATCAGATTAATAAAATCTTACATAGCCACTGGCACATCCTTCTTGAAGACTAAGATCTAAGTCAAGTCCTCAAATTTAAACCAACTTTTGCTCCATGCACTCCTCCAGGTCTGCCCCCTCTTCCTATTCGCCACTCGCACTATTTAATGCCTGTCTTGCCATTCCCACATCGCTTGCCATTCCCACATCGCTCGACATAGTCTCTACTAATGGATGTCTATGCTGTCTCTCTCTCTTGTCTTCGTTTTTTCTGGTTCTGGACCCCGGCTCTCACTTGACCTCGATGCTTCTCACGCCCCTCGATCTCAGCTTGGACCCCGACCTTCCGGATCGCTCCTCTCCCAGACCTTGGCTAATGGCAATGACTACGTCTCTTCTTTTACCGGTACTGGCAAGTATTGCTACAGCTATTTGCACCTGGCCTGGCAACGCCAAAACACCACACTCCGGACACGCTCTTTCTGCTGCGGGTGCATGCACATATATGTCCCCACCTCAGTATAAGGGATGGGTCTGGTCTGCGGGCAGCACCGGCATAACAACTACCTGGCTTTCAAACAGGACCACTGGAAATGTCAAATGCCAAGGCTGCAGAACATGCAAATTCATAAAAATGTTCAGCAATTGGAATGACTCCAAAGAATTCACAATAAAACAATTAATTCATTGTAAAATAATAGGAGTAATTTATGAAGTCATATCTGAATGCCGAAAGAAATATGCGGGGAAGACCTGTCATCAGTTTAGACTAAGGGATTTAGAGCATATTGGTGCCATCAGGAACAAACTAGACAAACCCCTTAGCCAAACATATAAATTACATGTGTAGCCATGTATCCTCTTGGCTACTAATGTGCCCTACCTAACACATAAGCCCTGGTACCAGCACAGGCAGTGTTAGGGTTATATCTATGCTCTTGCTACTACAGCAGTAAACAACTCCATTGACTGACAGGGGGTGGGCCTAAGGCCTGTGTACTGCCCTATCAGGGGCCCAGACCTACGACCCTCCCCCTGGGTACTAAAGGGACTGCAGATCCAAATTGAGTGGTTGTTAGAAGTGTGGAGCCAGGGCTCTAGCCACTATCCTTCCCCTCCCTCAGGGGAGTGGGATACTACTCCTTACTCCACCAGGGGGTAAGGGAGCAAAGGATAGACCTTTGGGGCTTCAAGCCTTGGGGGCTGATTCCAGGTACCATAAAGAGAGAAAAGAGTGTTCATGTTGGTATGTATGAATAAAGAACCATCATTTGTTTTATACTCATGCCTGAGACTGCAGTTTATCAGGGGGAGTGCAAGAAGGTTTTACTGCAGGAACTGCACCCAGCCCTGCTGGGGCCTGCTGGAAATGGAGGCGCTGCACCCATGAAGAACTGGAAAGATCCCTAAAGTCTGTCCTGTCTTCCCCACTACCACCAGTGAACACTCAGCAATCCTGTAAGCCTCACAGGTACAGCACAGCGAGAACACTAGGTAGCAGTGAGTTTCCCTCAGGGTGGGGGAATAGCTGTTGCAGTTTGAGGTGCTGATGAGATTCAACCTGGGGTGCCCGAGATAGCAGAACCAAATTTAGGGAACCATGTTCGTACCCTCAAAACAAGAGGTTCATCAGTGGCTCGTGGAATTCCAAGAATCTCCTCGCCATGTGGTCACAGTGGGTGACTTCCCTGCCGACACCCCCCACATAAAGTATGCACCTCCCTAAGGCAGTTTCCTGGTTTAGCCGGAGCCCGACCACTAGGCTGCAAGTGGGATCCTAACTATGATGGAGCATAGTCATCGTTACCTCCGGCAACGAGTTGAGGGTCCCTGGGCCTTGCATTTTCCGGAAGCCCTGCCCATGGGTTGCCCATTGATATACCCAGATCTACCAATACCAATGGTATCTTTCAGTCCTGGAACCACACCAGAGGTACCCTGGCAGGCTGAACTCCCACACCATTCAGATATCCCTAGAAGTAACGAAGCTAGCCCAGAGTCAGTCTACAGCTGCCGGTCTGACTGCCGTAGTTACCGGTTGACTGGAGGCTCGGATGTTGTGGGAGCACTGCAGCAACTGGTGGACGGTCTAGCGCAGTCCTTGCAGTCCCACAACCACCGCAAGCACAAAGCTTTCTCCAGGATATCACCCACTCCAGTCGGAGAAGAAGAGTTTGAGACATGGAGGGAACATACCCTGTGCATGCTCGAGGATTGATGTTGCTCTGAAGCTGTGAAGCGGCAGCAGATAGTCGAGTGCCCACAACCCCCAGCAGCCCAGCTTGTGCAAATGCACTGCGAGACTGAGGGGGAAGCCACCGCCCAAGAGTTGGTCGAACTTCTCAACCAGGCCTACACTGCCGAGGATGATGAAGATGAACTCTTGGCCCAGTTCCTTGCTCCCCGCCAAAAGGAGGGAGAAGAGCTGTCCACATTTGTCCGACGTTTACAACCTTCTTATCGGGATTACTCTCCAAGAAAGTAATTCCTGACACAGTAGGGAATGAGTACAGATTCAAGCAACTCATGACAGGACTTCTACCCTCGCACCCTATACTGTAGTGCCGACGGTTATTCTAACACAAACCAGTGGCAATCGCCAAAAAGACCTAGGTACATGCTGGGTACATGCTGGGTCTAGTTTAAGGCAAGTTCAATGCATTTCTGCATTGACTAATGGCCCATCAGATTAACAGCGGGGGTCCCTGGCAGTCCCATTCAAACTGAATGGGACTGCCATGGACCCCTGCTGTGTTAATCCGATGGGCCATTAGTCAATGCAGAAATGCCTTAAACTTGCCTTAAACTAGCCAGGTTACACCCAGCATGTACCCAGCATGTAACCGGGCTAGTTTAAGGCAAGCTTTAGAATACTCGTTGTCTCGTCTGTAGCTCTTATGATTCAAGGCACCCCTCAGGCCGAGAAACCCCCCAGCTTCCTGCAGTTGCTGGGCCACATAAGGAATCAGGAGATTCAATTGCATTTCCACACTCCCAACACATCTCGGGAATCTTCCAAAGGAGAGAATGAAGTGACTCCCTCTAAGAAGTCTTGTGCGAAGAACTATCCTGATGACATTACCCCCAGGGTCCTCCAGCAGACCCCCTCTAAGTCTCGAAGCTTGGCTCCTAATCCTGGCTTCAATGCAACCCGATGCAACCATTGATTTAACTGCCACCAAGAGGGTCACTTTGCCCCGGGACTGCCCGAAGTAAGACACTTCCTTCCCCGGGGCCATGGCCTTCACCGTGCATCTGGCAGAACAGCCATCCACATCCTCGTGCCTAGTCCCAAAAAGGAGGCCCCATCAGATGCTTACAATCGAGTAGGACCTGTGGCCATAGTGAGAGAACTATTGGAGGGCATCTACTCTTGTGCATTGCTGGACACTGGGTCGCAAGTGACCATCATCTACCGGCCCTTCTATGACCTGCACCTCAAGCATCTGCCTATGAAGTCGGCAAAGAAGATGAAATCGTGGTGCCTTAGTAGCGAAAGCTACCCCATCGAGGCATGATTCAAGTGAGGTTGGATATACCACAGCTCAATACAAACAAAACCCACCCCATGGAAGAGGAAGCCTTGATATGTCCTGAACCCAGGGAACACCCAAATTCTCCCATCATATTGGGGACCAACGTGGATGTGGTGCTAGCCCTGGTCTGGGTCTAAATGCAAGAAGCCGGTGAGCTAACCCTATCATCTCTGCAGATTCACCAAGTAATCAAATAGGAGTGCTATACAATCTTTCCCCAAGAAGGATTTTGACAATTCTTCAACCTGGAGAAGGTGTTAACAGAGATTCCACCAGGGGGAGTGAAGCACATGGCCATTGTACCTAATTACCCGGGCCACGACAAGGCCGACTGGTATTTTTCACTACAGACCACGCCCGAAGAAGAAGGTGGTGCCAGAGATGGAGTGAAAGTCTTCAATTCCTCGGCGGTTCAAGGTGACCATCCAGAACATCTTGCCTCATCCTATACGGTTTGACGTCGGTCAAGCATTAGGTTGGATATACCCGGTTACTCCAATAGAATCCCCAACCCATGTAAACGCGGCTGCCGTGTGAGAAGCCCCTACTGGATTGCTGTTTGACTTCGGGGAATTGTCCTTGCCAGCGGAGTGGAAGAAAAGGCTAAGCGACAAGGTGGCGGAACGCAAGGAGGTGTTCTCCACCAGTGAGATGGATGTGGGCTGTAGCAAGAATGCTCAACACACGATCCGATTGAATGACACCACTCCATTTCGGCAGCGTTCAAGACGCATAGATACCAGATATGTAGAGGATGTGAGGGACGTCCTGAAGGAGATGGAGATGGCGGGTATCGTAATGAGTCCCATGGCCCATATGCCTCTGCTATTTTGGTAGTGCAGAAGAAGAACGGATCCATGCACCTATGCATGGAATACCGCACCCTGAGTCGCCGCATGGTCCCAGACCAATATACCTTGCTGTGGATTGAAGAGATCCTCAGCACCTTATTAGACAGTCAGTGGTTCAGTGTGCTGGATCTGAGGTCTGGATACTACCAGGTACCCATGAGCCCAGAAGACCAGGAGAAGACAGAGTTTGTCTGCCCCCTCGGATGTTACCAGTTCACCCAGATGCCTCAAGGCATTTGTGGTGCACCTACAACATTCCAGAGGTTAATGGAAAAGACCATTGGTAATATGAATCCCCGGGAATGTCTGGTCTATCTGGACGATATCATCGTGTTCGGAAGAACGTTAGAAGAGCACGGGGGATGCCTTCTGAAGGTCCTGGATAGACTGGGAAAAGAGGGCCTGAAGTGATCCTTGGACAAATGTCGCTTCTGCCACACTTATGTCACCTATGTGGGCCACATAGTGTCCGCAGAAGTAGTGTTAGCGACCCCGCTAAGGTCGAAGCCATAGTGAAGTGGCCCAGACCAGATAATGTGATGAAGCTACAATCCTATTGGGGGTTTTGCGGATACTACCAAAGATTCATAGAGGGATACTCAAGCAAGGCCAAAGTTCTCAACAGTCTGCTGAAGATCTACCCAGAAGAGCCTCAGCAAAAATCCACAACTCCGCAAACACCATTCTGGGACAAATGGACATCGGCTTGCGAGAAGGCCTTCACAGGGCTGAAAAAGAGCCTCACTGAAGCCCCTGTCTTGGCCTATGCAGACCTGGGGCAACAATATATCCTACACGTGGATGCCAGTTTCAATGGGCTCGGCATGGTATTACACCAAAAATACCCTGCAGGCCTCCGGTCGGTAGCATATGTGAGTTGCAGCCTAATGGTGAGTGAGCAGAACTACCCAGTCCATAAACTGGAATTCCTAGCACTCGAGTGGGCTATTGTGGATAAGCTTCACGATTATCTTTATGGGGTCTCCTTTGAAGTGCGAACCCACAATAATTCCTTGACATGTATCCCTCTGCTCAGGTTTCACAGAGTCTGGATTTTGGCAAATGGTGTTAGCTTGCCTTGTGTCAGGCCAGGACATGGGTACTCCAGAATAAGGGCAGTGCCCCTGCTTTCCTAACACCTAGGCATCTCTGAGCCTTTCAAGTATGGCCTCCGGACAGACACAGAGGCACCAACTAGAAGCCATCTGTGTCTTCTGGAATCCATGACTAAGAAAGCCCTTAGTTTTTATACATGTTATCAATATCAATACACATTAAACTATACCCATTTAACAAAAGATATGGTGCCTTGTCTTCTGTGGGCTAAAAGTTATGAGTTCTTATTCTGGTGTCAGGGGTGGAGTGAGTGTATATATTCCCTTATAATAACTAGCTTCATTCCTGGCACAAATGAGAAAAATACTTTTAAACTTTTAAAACACTGCGAACATGCTCAGCTTTATAACCTTAGTTCAAGCACCTTCCTGAACCCCTACTCTAGGTTCAGAATCCCTGGGCATGTATGTGGGTACCTCTGCTATACTAGGGAACCCCTGCTATACTAAGGACTCCGTGTATACCTGCAGATATTTTAACCCCTTCATACCCATTTACCTTGTCTGGAAGATGCTGCAGCTGTGATCCTGGCGGTGAGTTGTAAGAATGTTTCCAGGGTCCGAGTTTGGCAGAGTAATGCACTTAGCTGTATCTGAAGATATCACTCAATCTCCGTATACAACTTTTGGGGTATCCCATAACACCGGAACCCTGCTATATACTGTAGACACATTCTGCAAAGACTTTCTCCACCAAACCCACTCTGGAACTTACAGCCTAGAAATCTCCCGATCCCAGTACCCCAGTAAAGGCAAAAACCACATAATTTTTTAATGTCGCAAAATCAGTATACAGTTGCAGTAATACATTTTCGACATCTGGTCCCGGAACTGACACTCTAAAACCCTAACATATGGGTCAGGGTTAACCATGTGGGCTTGACCTTTATTATAAAGCCTGGTTAACCCTTCACCATCACACCACCTCACTGAGTCTCAGCAGCTATCTCGGAGCAGGTTTGCCTCTGTAATGACCATGCTCACTGAGTTGTAATTTGGTTTAGATGTATTGTACAAGTTAAGTTGTATGCTCATATGCATTTTTCATTATATAAAGTATCTGTATATATGTTGTTCCCAAGTGGGGACGTTGGATTCTCCACAGGTAGAGGATGTAGTCAAGTCCCCCCTCCTTACCTCCGTGAGAGGGGAACTGCGCCACTGTCTGGCTGGGCTCCAGAGCTCTGCACAATCGGGAGTGTGGGGGCAGCCATTTCGGGTAATTGCTCATGCGCAGGGCAGCGAGATGCAGTGTGAGGAGGCAGCCATCTTAGGACGACTCTGCAGACGCAGTGCGGGACTTCAGGATCCTCCAGGGGGAGGAAAACATCACAGGGCTGCCCCAGCCATGAGGGCTCGGAGGGGAGAAGGAACAGGATATCTTCCATGTGCAGAAAGCCTGCGCAGGAGTCCGAAAGGAGCCAGCAAAGAGGACAGGCGAGTCCAGGGAGCAAGTAAGCCCCTGGACTATGCCAGAACTTGCCCTAAGGCCCCAGATAGGCCCCGATCCCTACTTAGAGGATTATTTTGGGGAAGGCCTTGGATAGGTATTCTCCCTCTTAGAAACCCATCACCCGCACCACTGCGCCATCGGACAGGTGTCCACGCAGTGATCTGCGGCCTTCGGACGAGACCAAACATGACCACCATCTGTAAGGCCTGAGGGGATTTATGTTGGAGGCCCCGCTGTGTGGAACTTGATCCAACACCATTGCCCAAGTGTTCCCTGGTTTGGGACATTGACCAGGAAGGTACCACCATGCAACTACACATCACCAGGGGGGGGGGGGTAGCGCTACCTCACGTTTGGGTGTGGGATTGTTCTGTGGACGCCGAGTGTTTAGGTAACATGGGCACCCTCAGTTCTTTGGGGAACCACACAGGGGTGTTGGATATTTTTTTGCTTTTTTTTTAAATGAAAGATAACTTTTATTTGGGTAAGTTTTAATTACTTCATCAATCATAATTATTTTGATCTGAGAGCAGTTTACAAGGAGCTCTTTCTTTGCAAACGTTATTTATAGTTATAGTATTTTTTTTTGCCACAAATGACTTTGGAACTTTGGTAAAGCATTCATGGCCAACCACATGACTTCTTAACAAAACACATGAAAAGACTTGCATTATTTTACATAAAAATTCACTAACAGCTGGCACAGAATTATTATTCTGAATATTATATGTATTATTGTTTATTTATAAAGCACCAGCACCTTCGGCAGTGTCGTACAATGGGGGTACAGAATGGCATCAATTAGATAAACAGAATGACATACCAAATTAGGATAAACAAGCACACACAGATACAAAAAGTAATGAGAGCTCTGCTCCTGAGATCTTACAATATTTGTAAAACCAGATACAAACAAAACCAGAGACAAAGGTTCCAACCCCACCAGTCATCCTTAAATAATGAATAACATGCCCTGATCAATCTAGTTTCAACTCCCCCTCCTCTTTAGTATACGCTGCCTAACAATAGCAGCTTTCATAATTTGGGGGGGTTTCTTAGAGCTTGCTGGGTGTCTGTGTGTTTATTACATAATATAGTCAATCATGCAGTATTTGTTATTGAGGTTTTCAAGTGAGGTTTTCTGGACTACATTTTTAAAGCTGTCAACATATAAATGATAAAACAGCTATTAAGGGTTGTAAATACGTATTATAGCTACATTGTGGATCTTTATATTTATTGCAATTAGTTTATATGATGGTTTTGCAGCTCATTCAATAAGACACAATAGCATTAGAGAAGGCAAACTATGGCCAGGTTGCAAACTATGCACTTCTAAAGTGACACAAACACGTCTATTCTTAACTAGAACTCAGTAATGCACACACATTGGTGACATTTGTGCTTTTGTGTATTTTATTTTGTTTGTAGTTATCTTATGCATCCACCTGACTTTGAGAAATCATAAAGCAATTTGTAATTACAACTTTCACTCTCTACACATGGTCAATGAATAAACACAACCATTTCCATATTGTTGTTGCTTATCACATTTGGACACCGGGCCATTAAAGCTTAAAGATACCAGAGCTAAAGTCAACATGCTGCATAAAGAAGTTCTGATAAGACCCAAGAACCTTAAGGTTTTTAATCTACTCTGCTGGCAAAAACAATCCAACATAGACTTTAACAGGGTTAAAAGAGATGAAAAAAAAATCCAACTATTGACCAACTGATATGTATTACATGTTATATGTTTGCAAGATTGCTTCGCATGACATTCAGTAAGAAACATAAGCATTGCATTGAAGAAACATGTTTTTTTAGCTCAAATAATGGGATTTTATTCCTGCTATACTGCTTTCGGATAAATTACTTTTCTATTGTCAGTAAGAAAAAGCAAGGAAAGGGAAGCACAGAGGTTACAATAAAGCAGTGTGAATGTAGAAGGTCAAAAAAGCAATACATTAACATTCCAGTTAAATATTTCTCGGGAGACCAGTGTTGCAAGTTTCAAAGGGCAAAAGGTCATAACACTGATAATGTGTTTAGTCCCACTGTAGAAATTGTTGCTGCTCTTCCATAGCACTGTCCATGGCATGGATTTATTTGTTTAAATGGTAGCACTCAGAATCGTATTAATCAGAGTAGTAACCTTACATAGTCTAATTATGTTTGCAAAAAGTCCTTTTTTTAAATGTCATATTCTTTGCTCTGACGACATGGATTTAGTACTTATTTGCATTGTATTAGTACTGGTATTCTGCAGGTAAAATACTGAAATTGAAAGATTTAATTTAAATTAAAAGGCAGACAAATAAAATAACTGTAATTGATTCAGATGATGAGATAGAAACACTGGGGCCGATTCACTAAGCTACGTTAACTAGAGCTAAAATGGGTTATATCGCTCAGCCACAAAAGGCTGAAGCCATAAGCGCTATTCACTAAGGCTGCTCGGCGCGTTTACGGCCGGCCTTGGCCAAAACGGCCATAGCGCATGATCACCTTTTCCCCCCCTGTTATCGTGCTAAAAGTTATTTAGCACGATAACTAGTATAAACTAAGCAGCCTGTAAGAACTGCATGGAGACGCTGTGTCTCAATGCACGGTTCTTACAGGCGAACGTGCTGGCCAAATATGATTTTTAATAGTAGTATACATGAGCAGGGGGTTTTCTGAGCTGAACCGCATTGGTTTCAGGTCCGAGGACCCCCTACTTCAGGAGATATAGGCCCCGTTATGGGGTGCCGGAATCCCCTGCAGAATTTAAATGTCCCGGTCACGTGACGTGGGAGCTTTAAAGTGCAGGGGATACTGGCACCCCATAAAGGGGCCTGTAACTCCTGAAGTAGGGGATCCTCGGACCTGAAACCAATGCGGTTCAGCTAAGGAGACCCCCTGCACATCTACACTATTATTAAAACACACACATAACAATAAATAATAATTCATTACCATAGCGGATAGCCGCTAAGGTAATGAAGCTGCTTTGGGGCATCGGTGCCAGTGTCGGTGCCATCTTTATAGCATCCAAGACGCGACGTGGGCTCAATAAAAATGGCGTCCGCACTGGCACCGATGCCCCAAACCGGGGCCTGTAACTCGGGAAGCAGGGGGTCTCTGAGCCATTAATCATTGCGGTTCAGCTCAGGGGACCCCCTGCTCCCGCACACTATTAATAAAAATACATTAAAGCTGCTTCATTACTTAGCGGATAGCTGCTAAGGCAATGAAGGGGTTAAGGCTTAATAGCATGTTTATTGGGGACAATTGCCCCCAATAAACATAGAAATATACCACACACATCCCCCCCGCCTCCTAACACATACAGTACATTAATGGGCAAAATTACTATTATCCACATATGGATAATAATGCATTTGCCCATTAAATATACATTAATCACATTAAATACATTTTCTACTCACCCTTGTCTGGCACCCACGATGATGGACACCCGCATCTTCCTCCCCATTCATACACTGTGGTACTGAAAAACATACACAATAAGAAAAAGTGCCAAACTAATGTCCCCTAATCCCTTAATGACCTTAGCGGTTATTAACCGCTACAGTCATTAAGGGGTTAAGCCACCCTGGCCCGATACCCACCCTTCACCCATTTATTTATACAGTGGCTTCATCATGTGTATATATATATATATATATATATATATATATATATATATATATATTATAATATATAGATATATATATTAATATATATATATATATATATATATATATATATATATATATATATATATATATATATATATATATATATATATATATATATATATATATATATATATACTGTATATGCATGATTAACCAATATACAAATAAATACTGTACATGGCCAAATACAAATCTCTCCAAATATCAAACATCACCAATCTCAATCAATATCTAATAAATCCAAATGTAAACACTCAATTTGACAATGTGTACATGATATAATTAATCTTTGCATCATATATACTATGTCAAACAATGCTCCAAATCAAAGACACTAATCCAAATAAGATACAAATACAATCATTAAAAAAAAAACAAAGCATCAACACAATTAATTTACCATCAATTAATCCAATCACCAATCAATTACAATACAAATCAATTACACACTTCAAATCCAACAAACAAACCATTGTGAACAATAATCTATGTCAAAGTAACCATCAAAATAAATCTATCTTCCAAAAATAAGCCAATAAAATAATCTATAGCAACCAGCCTTTAACTAAACATTAGCAAAAATGACATGTACATTATAAACACATTTTAACACAAAGCAGCCAATTGCAATTCCAAAAAACATACAAACAAGGCAAGCCAACAAGTTTTTATTATACCTGTACTGTATGTATGTCAATCTATAGTTTACAGACATAAATACAGGTGCAATAAAAGAGCATGAAAAACAATTGAAACACATTAAAAATGAACATACAATACAACCATTGATTTGTCCTGTACGTATGCTTTTTTTTCTTTCAACTTTATATTTTATTAATTTTTCAAAAGATACAGACGTTTTTGCACATTATAGAACACTCCACAAGCTCTGTAGCTGGTCCATATCTGTCTGAACTGACACGACGCAAACACCAATCACGCATCCAACATGCACGGGGGGGGGGAGAGACACATTGGGGAAGAGAGGTATGGGGGGGGGTTACCAAGGAGCTTCAATCCAATGACATCCTTGGCACGTCTCTACACTTCTCCATCCTTCTTTTGATTCTGGTGCGGGAGACCTCTGCAGCTTCTCATGCCTTCGCAAGCTTTTTATATATAGAAGTTTTGCCTTAACTTCCCAACCCAATCGTTCCTTATCTAGGCCCGTCGCTATACCTCCGCCTCCTCCCTGAGTGCCGCCTTTCACAGGAGAACTCACTTATTCCTATCAGAGCCAAATGGAGGCATTGCTCGCCCCTGGGATGTCTGTTTTTGCCAACCACGGCAACCAGACATTTTGAAAATTTGAGCCAGTGTCGTTGACCAAACTCGTCAGCTTCTCCATCTGGCAGGCAAACCAAATTCTGTTCCGAATCTTTTCAATTGTTGGAATCTTGTTCTGTTTCCACAATGCTGCGGTCTCACAACTCATTGCCGTTGCAAAGTGAATGATCATTTTGTTACTTGCTCGTGACAGACCTTCCAATGGCTTGTTTAGCAGAAACAGCCAGGGATCCCGGGGAATTTCGAGGCCCAAGATCCTCTTTAACTAATCTCGAATCTGTTTCCATATTGGGACCAAACAAGGGCAGGACCACAGCATGTGCAACAAGTCTCCTGGCTCTCCACATTGTCTAGGACACAAAGGGGAGTAACCTGGTACAAATTTAGATAATCTGACTGGGGTGAGATACCATCTCATAATACCTTATATGAGTTCTCCTTTAACGTCGTGCAGATTGAACTCTTTGCTGCCGCCTCAAATATATTTGTCCATTCCTCGTCCTCTAACGTCCTCCCTAATTCTGCCTCCCACTGCGTCATGTAACCTAGTCTCAGTCCGTGGTTGTTACCAGGAACGATCACCTCCCCATACAGTCTAGATGTGAGTCCCCCTGTGTCGTGCCCTCATGTACAGAGCGTCTCAAAATTTGTCACCTTAGGATGATTTATGTGTTTGGTATAAAATGCCCTGATCTGGATTTATCTAAAGAATTCAGTGTTGGGATTGTCCGTTTCCGACTGAATTTGGATAAATGTTTTGATAGTTTTAAAAGCTTGCTTTGCTGTGTTTTAAATTAATTTGCCTATGCTGCTATGCTTAAATGTGTGTATAATGTATTTTAAAATTAGATAGAAGTAATTGTTGCTATTGTATGGTGTACTTTAGGTCAGGGCGAGGCTTGCTTTTCTATATTGTATTCTTGTTGGTACTTATATTTTTTCACAGGATAACTTGTTCTGTTCAACGCTTGAATTAGTTAATTGTTTCATTGTTATGGATGGAATGTAAATTGTTTAGGGATGTCATTAATGAATGCTAATTGATTTATGTTTACTGGATTGGTTTAAATAGTATACTTGTTTGGAGCTATTGGTATTTTGTTTTGAATGTTATTGTTAACATTCATTTGCAGAATGTATATGGTGCATAGATTGTATGCATCATATATACAATGTAAATGCAATGTTTTGATTGTCATTTGAGGTTTTTGATTGGCATTTGAGGATTTTGATTGTAAGATCAGATAGGATTATTAAAGGAAATTGATTTTATTGTAGTGTGTCTGTATGGAGAAGTGGTATTTGTAGTACAGCATGTTATTCATAACCCTTTTACATTTATTTGTATATTGGTTCATCATATCTCTCTCTCTCTCTCTCTCTCTCTCTCTCTCTCTCTCTCTCTCTCTCTCTCTCTCTCTCTCTCTCTCTCTCTCTCTCTCTCTCTCTCTCTCTCTCTCTCTCTCTCTCTCTCTCTCTCTCTCTCTCTCTCTCTCTTTAAGGGGTTAATTGATATCTGAATGTAATTGCAATGTATTGGCTATGTATTTTGTGGGCAACGGGGGATTCTTATTGATGAGGTCAGTAGTACTTTATTTATTTGAATATGCTAGTTAATGTGTTTAATAATGGGCAAATAATCTAATAGTTATTTTGCACATTATTGTACTGTGGGTGTTGGGGGGGGGGGTGTATGTATTGAATGTATAGGCAAGGTTTATTTTTTTTACATTCAGGGTTTGTTCCGTGGTTCTGCGTGAGACCTCTGGAGACCACCTGCGGTCTCCTCGAGTATCTCACGGGTATCAGGCTGTTGGTTCCACGGGTGACACCTGCGGGGATGATGCAGTGGCTTCACATCTGTGGGGGCACCGCGGACCTGTAGTCTGCGGGGATGAAGCGGTGGTCCCACATCCGTGGGGGCACCGCAGACCCGTAGTGACCACTCGTGAGTTCCCCAGACCCCCATGGGAACCACCCGAGGCCCCGCAGACACCTGTGGGTCTGACACGGGGCTCCCAGACATCCGCGGGCCTACCGTGGGGACCCAATTGTGGCCCACGGTGTACCCAAGGAGACCACCTGGGGGCCATGGCGCATGGTGGGACCCACCAACAGACCTCCAGAATCTGTTTGAAATGAGCTGCTGGGACCCTGTAGGTCTGTCAGGTGCCCCGCCAGCCCGCCGGGGACTCGCGTGGGGCTGAGTTATGAACCCTGTATGTAAAAGGATAAATCATGTATTTATGGGGGGGCACAGGGGGTGGGTAATGTATTTAATAAGTAGAATGATGCTTATTGTGGGGCTGTGTATTGTTTTTATTGTGGGAACTGGGGGTGGGGGGGGTATTTTCCCCAAAAGTATGTGGGTAGGCCTCCCTTGTGGGTAGTGGGTGAGGGTGGTTAGGCCTCACTGGGGGGGGTTAGTGTTGGAGGGTATGTAGGCGTCCCGAGTTGTGGGTGAGGGTGGGTTAACCACTTAATGACTGTAGCGGTTAATAACCGCTATGGTGATTAAGGGGTTAGGGGACATTACATTGGATGTTTTTATTCTTGTGTCTGTTTAGCAGCAGCGGATGGGGCATGGGCAGGATGAAGAGGAGGATGGCCTTCATCGTGGCAGCCGGACATGGGTGAGTACTATATTTATTTAATGTATTGATTGGTATTTATGTATTTACAAAGGGCACATTCACTGTTATCCATTTGTGGATAATAGTAATTGTGGCCATTACTATACTGTATGTGTTAGGGGGGGGGGTATTTATTTAAAAGTATGTATGTGTTTTGACATTAATTTTGGGGGGGGGCACATAATTGGTACTGCAGGCCTGCGGGTAACACCCGAGGGCCACCGCTGGCCTATAGTATCATTGATGTGCATATATGTGTATGTTATAGGGTTATAGGTGTTGTTGGGGTTATATATATATATATATATATATATATATATATATTTATATATTATATATATATATCTATTTATTAATTTATATTCATTTATTTATTTAGATATATTTATTTATTTATTTAGTATGGGGCTGCTTTGTGTGATTACTTTTTATTGTGGGTAGCGGGTGTGGGTGAAGGGGGTATTAGCCCCAACGGTGGTTGTTTAGGGCTTGCGGGTGGGTAGCGGGAGGCCTAAACCTCTTCATGACCGTAGCGGTATTAACTGCTACGGTCGTGAAGGGGTTTAGTGCACCCGCAACCCCCCGCAAGCCCTAAACAAACATCAAGGGCCAATTACCCCCTTCACCCACCCCCGTTACCCACAATAAACCTGGCACGGCGGGTTAACCCCTTCATTGCCTTAGCGGTTAGCCGCTAAGGTAATGAAGTGGGCTTTAAATGCATTTTTCCTGTCTCGGATGCATGCCGGGGGGCTCCGGTGCTGGTATTAATGGGTATCAGCTCCGGAGACCCCCGGCATCAATTCGAACCTGGAAAAAGGCCTGTTTTTTTCTAAGTGTCGCCCTTGCCGATGCTTCTCCTCCACCAACTTGCCAACTATAGTTGGCAGGCTGGATTGCCGAAAAGCTCTCCATTCTGGAGTGCCGATCAGCAGCGAAAAGCTGATCGGGGCTACCTGAATTCCACCGAGTTCAAAAAGTGCCGATAAGTGGCTTATCGGTAGCCTGCTGCCGATAAGTTTTTATCGGCAACAAAACTTGCCGATAATTCCCACTTATCGGCGCTTACTGAATCGGGAGGGCAAATTTGCCGAAAAAATGGCGATAAACAGCTTATCGGCGCTTACTGCATGAGGCCCATTACCCCTGTTGCGTGAGTTAATGCACAATATAATGTGTTAAATAACACATGCATTATATCCATTGTTTTCAATAGCACTACTGTTAAATTATGCTTAGGTAACGCAATGCATCACATTAACAGGTGCAATAATGTCTGCTACAGCTGTATGTTGGTATTTTTTTTTACATGGATGGTAGTTATAGCACCTGAGAGCTTAATGCTGCAGCCTCCAAGAGGTAAAACATTTTCAAATGTAAACATACTGTAACTACTGTACTGTTTTTTGAAACATATGCTGGTAAATTACATCAAAAGACTCCCTTAATTCTTTAAGACAGAGATGCAGCCACTGGAATTAAATAAGCAGAAGCAAAAAGGGAGATTTACAAAAAATGACTGCATACAAAAGGGGAAAAAAAACTATTTCCAGGATACTGAGATAGTTGATATTATGATATATACTATGTGTAGGCGAAGTCCTTATTACATGTATCATGTTTCAACCATTATTTATTTATTTATTTATTTATAAAATATTTTATCAGGAAGGAATACATTGAGAGTTACATCTCGTTTTCAAGTATGTCCTGGGCACAGAGTTAAGACAAATAATACATGGTTACATATACAGTTACATAAATGAACAGGGTATACATTATATACAAGACATTGCATGCACAGTTAAATAAAATATATATTATGGGCGTATGAAACAGTTACAGACCAGATTAAAATGTGAGACAGCCTTAGATTTGAAAGAACTTAAACTGGTGGTGGATGTAAGAGTCTCTGGTAGGTTGTTCCAGTTTTGGGGTGCATGGTAAGAGAAGGAGGAACGACCGGACACTTTGTTGAGCCTTGGGACCATGAACAGTCTTTTGGAGTCTGATCTCAGGTGATAGGTTCTGCATGTGGTAGGGGTGAGGAGCTTGTTAAGATAGCTGGGTAGCTTGCCCATAAAGAATTTAAAGGCAAGACAGGAAAGGTGAACTTTGCACCTAGACTCTAATGATGACCAATCTAGTTCTTTGAGCATTTCGCAGTGATGTGTGTTGTAGTTGCATTGGAGAACAAAACGACAAATTGAATTGTAGAGGGTGTTAAGTTTTCTAAGGTGGGTTTGAGGTGCCGAGCCATATACTATGTCTCCATAGTCAATAATTGGCATTAGCATCTGCTGTGCGATACGCTTTCTGACTAGGAGATCTAGGAAAGATTTGTTCCTGTAAAGTACCAGTTTGGCATAGGTCTTGGTTGTCATGGTATCAATGTGCATTCCGAATGTTAAGTGGGAGTCAAACCATAAGCCCAGGTATTTAAAACTAGTGACAGGGGTTAGGGTGGTGTTAGCGTTGGTTCTAATCAGGAGCTCAGTCGCTTGAAGCTTTAAAAATGTAGTCTTGGTCCCAAATACCATTGTTACAGTCTTGTCAGTGTTTAAAAACAGTTTGTTTTGGGAAATCCAGTTTTCGAGTCTCAAAATATCAGACTGAAGTATGTGTTGAAGGTCAGAGAGGCTATGGCTGTGTGCATATAGGATTGTGTCATCTGCATACATGTGTATTGAGGCTTCCTTACAAGCTGTGGGAAGATCATTAATGAACACTGAGAAGAGTAGGGGCCCCAGAACAGAGTCTTGCGGGACACCACAGGTGATATCCAGGGGGTTGGAGTTAGAGCCTGAGATGGACACATGTTGGGATCTTCCTGATACTGTAAGTAGGACTGAAACAGTTTAAAGCATGCTTCCTATTCCAGAGCTCTGGAGTTTGTTAAGCAGGATAGCATGATCAACAGTATCAAAAGCCTTTGCAAAATCGAGGAATACTGCACCAGTGAGTTGTCCCTGTTCCATTCCACACTGGATTTCATTGCAAACTTTTAGCAAGGTAGTTACAGTGGAGTGTTTGGGACGAAAGCCAGATTGGAATTGGCTAGGGACATTTGTCTTGGTATAGTAATCACTTCATTGGGAGTGGACACATTTTTCCATGATTTTGGATAGAATTGGGAGATGGGAGATTGGCCTGTAGTTTGAGACAGTGTTTTTGTCCCCACATTTGAAGATTGGGACAACTCTGGCAGTTTTAAATGTCTTAGGGATATGGCCTGCAGACAGGATAGAGTTGACTATGGAAGCAATTGGTTTGGCAATGGCTGGGGCACCAAGTCGTAGGAACCTAGATGGTAGTAAGTCAGGTCCGCATTGGCTGCTTAGTTTTAGTTGGAGGAGCGCTTGTGTAATCTCCTCTTCAGATACTGGGCCAAATTGAAAATTGTGGGCAGTGTTGGGAAGGGGTGGGGCTGTGTGGGTACTCCCAGGATGAGATTCAGGTTTGTGGTTTGGGCTGCGTTTCGCTAATAAGTTAGTGGCACACCCCACAAAGTAATCATTGAATGCATTTGCAATGTCAGTGGGGTTTGTCAGAGTAATATCCCCCTTAGTGATATTACTTGGTTGTTGATTAATCACCTGTGAGGAGTACATTTAAATGTGGGCATCAAGTACAGTGTGAAAATATTTATTACATACTGTAGCATTTGTTTTATATGCATTGTGACTGACTCACTGTCTGTGACAACCATAGAGAGGTGCAGTGTGTGGATTTGCCAGCATGGAGGAGGTTAAACTCCTCTGTAGAATCTAGCTGCATGTGCTGCTAATTAAGCAGACAACTCCTGAATAAGGCAGGGTTTAAAATGTAGGCAGTCAGCTGCCAGCTGAGAGTCACTTTCCCCAAACCAGGAAGGACACTGGTTGGAATGGTTCCAAAGGCCTGCTGGACCCAGGGACCCACACCCAGGAGCGGAATCATCATGACAGTGAAAGAACCTGCTGGACATTGCCCTGTCCTAAGGGAACAAGTATTCCAACCCTGCTGAGGGAGCAAAGCTATGTTACAGATCCAAAAGGCATTGCCTGGACTCTCTTCAGACAGAGTTATCCAACCACAGATAAGGACATTATATTTAATTCCAGACATTTGTGTGATTGTTTAAACTGGAAGTAGACTAGCTACCCAGGTGGATAGTTTGGGATATGTTGGTTAGTTACTCTCCCATGGGGAAGTAGGTTTTTATTTTATGATTTAGTTTGCCTAAAAGGGACAGTGTGCCCATTATTTATGTAATCTGGAGAATAAACCACTGTAGTTAAAAGCCTAACCCATTGTTTTGGACTTTTCCTGACCCCACTCTGAGGCTGTCCTGCCACAGTATGTACACAATTGGTCCTATTTTTATATTGGATGTACCATATGACATTTAAGTGAAAATATCAAATATTAATCTACTGTATAATTTGTAATAATGGAACTTCAGTAACACTTCAATATAGCTTAATTACTTAGCTGTAAAAGACAAAAGAGCTGGTTCAAGCTCAAGGATTGGCCTTTGGCTATGAAAGCCACAAGTCTAGTAGTAGTAAGGTAAATATGGGTACTATCTATAGAGGCATAAATGTTTATAAATCTGTAGTGGAGACAAATAATGAGCCCATTATGCTCAGTGAGTGGGATCTGAGGCAGGCAATGAAGTGTGCAAGCTTGAATTGGTGCTAGAAAAGAGTGAAAAAACAGGCGCTACTTCGTGAATGAAATTATTGTAGAATGTAATAGAAAAGTGGTACAGATAGGATTAATAATCCAACCCCTTGCTCAAACCTCACTGGTGGGACCTGCGTCACGGGTTCCAAGGGTTAAGTATTGCTCAAAACATCCAGGGGGAGCATGTGGGGAGATAAGAGAACAATATATACAATTTAAGTGCAGACGTCAGGTGTTATATGGTTATAAAAGCTATGTCTTGGCTCTTATGGTTGATCTACTCACAGGAGCAAGGTGATATAATGAGCAGTTGGCAAATTGGGTTGCCACCCTTGAAGATATCTGTGGATGGTACCCCCCTAACGATTCTCCGTCAGCAGAGTATATATAGAGAGAGGGAAAAGACTACATAGTGCGATCAAAATGATATTTTATATTTGAAAAACACAATAAAAATGCGCACTTACAATTTGAACAAAAGTTAAAAGCATATATCACAATATGTGAATGGAGGATCTCCCGAAACAGCTCACCGCCTCCTTCAGGTCAGTCTGCTGGCTTCTACTGCTCTGCGTCCTGGACCGGAGCTTCCTTCTGCGCGCCCGTCTGCAAGATGTGACGTCACTGCATTCAGAGCTGCTTCTACGGATCGTCTCCAAGACCAAAATTGGTCCACTGGTATAACTCTACGCGTTTCGCCTCAGTTACCAAACTGTGTCTCGGCTTCGTCAGGAGTATAAGCTGTGTACTATTGGCGGCTATTTATATATGTTCTATCAATTAAAAATGGCTTAATTAACCATGATTGCACTGGGGAGTCATTATTGGATACAGATAAGGATACAGTAATTTGGTAAACATTGGTACAAACATCACATTGAGACATGGGTGGATTACACTCTATTCATTACACACAATATGTTTGACAATATTGATTAAATAACAATTCAACCCTTAGTAGGTTTTATGACATGTCACCAGAGAAATGCTCATAATTGCTGATGTTTAGCACTGCAGGCATATCAAGTGCACAATGCTTATATAAATAAAAAAGGTAAAAAAGTTGAAAAACCCATGATACAAATGGGAGGGAAAATAAGGATTTATACTATAGTAGATGCTAATACTGGCCCAATTAGTTAGAGGGAATTGATAACAGGATAATGTATTCTAGAGCTTTGTAGGTAGTTAGCAGAAGTGATGGCAAACCATTTTGCCTCTATCTATCTAATAGAAGGTCAAAAAAGAGACTATTGAGGTTTTTGCAAAAGATGTCATTGGTCATCAAAAAATGTGTTATTAGACACTTAAAGCCATATTGGGTGATATTTAACTCATACATAATTGTGAGTATGTGTTCTTAACTCATATCTAATTCTTAGATTATTAAAGGGTAGGGCTGATGTTGTTGTGCTTATTGATCACACAAACATTAAAAGGAGATGTGTTGCAGTGATCGAAAGTGTGACTGGGGGTGATTTATTGAGCAAACCATTACAGTGACATATCATTTACATATAATAGTGCATATAGAATATATGTGTAGCTAACAAAGACATATTTAAGAGACTGATAGCCATTTCTTGAGGTAGATCTGAAACGAAAAGCAGGTGAGAGCAACGAGGGAGCAGAGGCAAAAAACAACTTATACATTGACAGATGTTTTAATTCAGAAAGGGGGTGATGTCTATCTCAGCATTTAGTCCTCTTGGGGCTAGTGTTTTGAGACGGTGAATCCAAAAGGTTTCTCGTTTCAAGAGTTCTAAACCCCTATCACCTCCCCTCCAATGGGGTAATACATGTTCAATGGCTTTGAAGGTTAGGCATGTAGGTTCCCCACCATGAAATTCAGTAAAATGATTAGGAATACTATGATTAGTTAGTTTCCTACTAATGCCACTAAGGTGCTCGATGATCCTAGTTCTTATGGGTCTAATTGTTTTACCAATGTATTGTAACTTGCAGGAACATTCAATCATGTATATTACATGGTCTGTTCTGCAAGTCATGGAAGTATTGATGTTAAAGACCTCACCCGTGACATTAGAACTGAACTTAGTTTGTTCTGTGGATTTGAACCTACATGCCCTACAGGTGGAACAACCAAAAAAGCCTTTTTTATTCAGCCACCCATTGTTCTTAGATTTGTTGTCCCTGAGCGCACTGGGAGCTAGTTTGTTCTTGAGATTGCTTGCTTTAGTAAAGATTACATTGGGCTTATCTGGGATATTTGGGCCCAGAATGGGATCGTTTTTAAGGATCTCCCAATGTTTCATAATGATCTTTCTTATTTTCCCAGCATGGTCTGTTCTGCAAGTCATGGAAGTATTGATGTTAAAGACCTCACCCGTGACATTAGAACTGAACTTAGTTTGTTCTGTGGATTTGAACCTACATGCCCTACAGGTGGAACAACCAAAAAAGCCTTTTTTTATTCAGCCACCCATTGTTCTTAGATTTGTTGTCCCTGAGCGCACTGGGAGCTAGTTTGTTCTTGAGATTGCTTGCTTTAGTAAAGATTACATTGGGCTTATCTGGGATATTTGGGCCCAGAATGGGATCGTTTTTAAGGATCTCCCAATGTTTCATAATGATCTTTCTTATTTTCCCAGCATCTCTACTATATCCTGTCAGGAATGCATAGTCAAATTTGTTGTTCCTTGCTCTATCTTTTTGTTTAGGTATCAGTAAATTGCCTCTATGAACTCCCTCGGCCTTCTTTCTAGCTAGTTCTATTTTCTCCTCAGAGTATTGTTTATCCAGAAATCTATCTTTAATTTTTTCTGATTGATTGTGATATTGTTCAATGTCAGTACAATTTCTTCTGATTCTGGTAAATTGACTGGATGGAACATTGTCCATCCATCTTGGTAAATGGCAGCTGTCTCGTCTGATGAAATTGTTTTTATCTATCTCTTTGAAATATGTCTTTGTTTTTATAACATCATCTTCGATATATATATTCAAATCAAGAAAGTTAATGTGTTGGTGACTCCATTCACTCGTGAATTTTAGATTATAAATGTTGGTATTCATATTATCAATAAATTTTAACAAAGTGTTTTCACCACCCCCCCCAAACAAAAATTATATCATCTATGTAGCGGCGATAGAGGACAAGATTCGCACCAAGCTCACCCCCCATCCAGATGTTATGCTTCTCCCAATCTGAAACAAACAGATTAGCGTAGCTCAGTGCGAATCTCGTCCCCATCGCCGTCCCACATTTCTGTAAGTAAAAAGTGTGTGCATACCAAAAATAATTGTGCTCTAATATGAATTTTATGCTATCAATCATAAAGTCAATTTGTGATTCTGGAAGACTACCGTCTTCCTGCAAAACATTCCTCACTGCTTCACATCCCTGTGTGTGATCAATGATGGTATAAAGCGAAGCAACATCACAAGTAACTAGTATATAATGGTTTTCCCATTTTATCCCATTTAAGAGATTAAGTATGTCCACTGTATCCTTCAAATAGGCCCTTTGTTTAACTACAT
The DNA here is from genome assembly GCF_040206685.1 of Ascaphus truei. Lineage (NCBI taxonomy): Eukaryota > Metazoa > Chordata > Amphibia > Anura > Ascaphidae > Ascaphus > Ascaphus truei. Next base: position 207,976,472 of record NC_134483.1, on the reverse strand, counting down.
ATGGTTGTAGTATAGTGTCTATATAAAGGGAGAGGTTTGCAGTTTTTCAACTTTTTTACCTTTTTTATTTATATAAGCATTGTGCACTTGATATGCCTGCAGTGCTAAACATCAGCAATTATGAGCATTTCTCTGGTGACATGTCATAAAACCTACTAAGGGTTGAATTGTTATTTAATCAATATTGTCAAACATATTGTGTGTAATGAATAGAGTGTAATCCACCCATGTCTCAATGTGATGTTTGTACCCATGTTTACCAAATTACTATATCCTTATCTGTATCCAATAATGACTCCCCAGTGCAATCATGGTTAATTAAGCCATTTTTAATTGATAGAACATATATAAATAGCCGCCAATAGTACACAGCTTATACTCCTGACGAAGCCGAGACACAGTTTGGTAACTGAGGCGAAACGCGTAGAATTATACCAGTGGACCAATTTTGGTCTTGGAGACGATCCATAGAAGCAGCTCTGAATGCAGTGACGTCACATCTTGCAGACGGGCGCGCAGAAGGAAGCTCCGGTCCAGGACGCAGAGCAGTAGAAGCCAGCAGACTGACCTGAAGGAGGCGGTGAGCTGTTTCGGGAGATCCTCCATTCACATATTGTGATATATGCTTTTAACTTTTGTTCAAATTGTAAGTGCGCATTTTTATTGTGTTTTTCAAATATAAAATATCATTTTGATCGCACTATGTAGTCTTTTCCCTCTCTCTATATATACTCTGCTGACGGAGAATCGTTAGGGGGGTACCATCCACAGATATCTTCAAGGGTGGCAACCCAATTTGCCAACTGCTCATTATATCACCTTGCTCCTGTGAGTAGATCAACCATAAGAGCCAAGACATAGCTTTTATAACCATATAACACCTGACGTCTGCACTTAAATTGTATATATTGTTCTCTTATCTCCCCACATGCTCCCCCTGGATGTTTTGAGCAAGCTTGAATTGGAACAGCCATAGTGGGTAATGTTGCAAAAGGGAAATGTATTACATCTGAAGCACGAGCCGATCTGGAAGTTCCTTGTTGCCTATGATCTTTCGCGGTGAGGAGTTTCAGCTACTCCATATAGAACACCGTACCCGGTTGAGCTGGTTAGTTGATCCAATAACTAGCGATGATCAAGATACTGTACAGATTTTTGATATTGCAAGACACTTGAAATTCCAAGATCACTGTTTTTGAAGTGAAACTTCTTTAGTGGCACCTCATTTGAACTGGGGCAAAAATGGATTGTGGAGACAGAAATGAAACGGATGTGACGTCAGTGCTGGCAGTTGAGGCCGGGCTGTGTTCTGGCTCAGCCCGACCCCAACACTGACATCCGAACCGCTCAAAAAATCAGATGCGGCAGCGGTGGCGATAGCCGCCAGCGCCGCACCTGATGGCCACCGTTCCCCGTTCGCTGCCATGCCGCGCATGCGCTGTTGTGATGGCTAACCCCTCCCCTCACCCCGGCCGCTCCAGCACATGCGTGCCACCATTCCCCCCAGATACACTGCTACAGCGGCTCCCCTGGGGGCTGGAGGCTGCTGACCTGGCTGCCGGAGGAAGCCAACACCAATGGCTGTGGGGTCTGCGTGCTGCGCAACTATGCTGCCATCGGGGGCGAGTGAACATCCGCCATTGCCGCTCCCGCTCCCATGCCGCGCATGCGCAGCAGTTATGGCAGCAGAAGAGGCTGTTGGTGTTGGCTGTGCAAGGGAATGCGTCCCCCACAGCACCATCAGAGGGGGGGGAGGAAGAGCGCCCCACGCGCATTACCGTGCCCTTTTGTAACCTCCTTGTGGCCCCGTACCTCCGCCGGGGAGCTGGCTGCAGCAGGACACGCAGCTCTATGGGTGGTAGAGAATGGGGGCTGCTCCGCGGTCGTGTACCTCGGGGGGGGAGCTGGGCAAGAGAGGACACAACACACACATACACACACAGACTGACACACATACACACACATACACACACAGACTGACACACACATACACACACAGACTGACACACATACACAGACTGGCACACATACACAGACTGGCACACATACACACACTGACTGACACACATACACACACGCTGACTGACACACATACACACACACTGACTGACACACATACACACACACACTGACTGACACACATACACACACACTGACTGGCACACATACACACACTGACTGACACACAACACACACACTGACTGACACACATACACACACACTGACTGACACACATATACACACACACACACTGACTGACACACATACACACACACACACTGACTGACACACACACACACACACACACACTGACTGACACACATTCACACACACACTGACACACATACACACACACACTAACTGACACACATACACACACACACTGACTGACACACACACACACACACACACACACACACACACACACACACACACACACACACACACTGACTGACACACATACACACATACACTGACTGACACACATACACACACTGACACACATACACACACTGACACACATACACACACTGACACACATACACACTGACTGACACACTGACACATATACACAACGTGACTGTGCAAGAACAGCTTGTCATTGATGCCAAAACTGGCATCACCTTCACTTCAGGGTGTGCTGACTTCGCTCTGTCAGCTGTTCTATAGCACCATGCAACAGAACATACATCACCATGGTAACCATAAACAATCTCAATGCTAAAGGGATAATACTGCACAAAATACATCAAATCATATAGATACAGCCAAATGGTCTGTCGCATAGTCGGCACCGAAACCGCCAATGGCTCGTTTCTAACCACTGGCTTGATAGCAGAATCCCCATGACCAGACGTATGGCCTATCAGGATTAATTCAGCATGGGTCCCTCTTCAGGGATGACCTCTGGGCGACCAGAACCTGGTTTGTCAGGATGTGGATGATGAAACTCTTAACTACAGATGCAGCCACTAGTATTAGAACACTTACCCGGGAAATTCTGGTAGATTCTGGGGCAGTCTCACGGTAAATGCCTCAACATTGCCTCAACATTTCTGTGAGATTCTTAATGGCCCATCGGATTAACACAGCGGGGGGTCATTGCTGCTGTGTTAATCCGATGGGCCATTAAGAATCTCACAGAAATGTTGAGGCAAAGTTGAGGCATGTTGAGACATTTGCTGTGAGACTGCCCCAGAATTTCCCAGGAAAAAGTTCTAATACTGGTGGCTGCATCTGTAGGGTTGAGGCATGGACATCTTAGGCCTTTATCCAACTTCTCTCTTCAGGACCACTCCCCTTCCAGTCCACCAGATACTGTAGAGAGTATCTGGAGATACTTATGTCCAATATTTGGCACACCCCATACTCCAGTTGGCCATCAATGGCTACCAGTGTAGGAAGTGGTGAAGAGGTAGAAAATGTGTTCCTTATGACAGGGTAAAGGAGTGACATGTCGAAAGTCCAGGAAATGTTCAGGGAAGGCAGAATTTCCAGTTGAAATGCTGATTCATTCACCATTTTTTACCATCAGAAGAATCTAAATATCTTGGTTTTGTTAGTTAAACTCGATTTGAAATGCTCATTTTGTAATTGCATATGTTGCACTCACCTAATTGAAGTTGGGCACATACTCTATGATTGCTATACTTGTGCCTACTACAATAATGACGTGATGAATGTTTTACACATCCCATATCAAGAAAAATATTCCAGATCAAAGGTCACTGATTATACATATAATTCAGCATGTTTATATACTTGATCAAGTGCAAATGTTGACTTGATTATGTTAGAGACTACAAAAATGATATTTTATATTATATGTGTAACATGGTTAGTATATTATACCTCTCTTTCCCCCCTCTAACATAAGTCCATAGCAATTTAGGCTGTGACAGGCCATCCTGTGGGCTTTTGACCCCCTAATCCTTCTTTCTGAGTGACTGAAGGGTGGTGGTGACTCATGGCCTGTGTATAGTGTATCAGGTATAGGTACAGACCTTGAGCCTTCCCCTTCTGGTTCCTCAGAGAGGCAGTGCTAAATTTAATTAGTTTTTTCCCACCCTTCCAACCGCGTGGAGGTGTGGGGCCTGTCTTTTCTCCCTGTGGGAGAGAGAGGCCATCCAGGCCCTCATGGCTGGCTGACTAAGGAAGTTCTATGGCTCCACACTAGGAGAGCCAGCACATCCAGAGGCCTGGTATCTTCTGATGACCCTATGCACCGCTGTGAAAGATTTAGAGTGACTGCAACAATAAAAATCACTTTGATTTCATCATACTCCTGATTGGGTGTCAGTCCCTGGGCAGGAGGAAAGAAGTGTGCTTTAGTGGGGACTGATCTCTGGGCACCCTGGAGCCCACTACAGCTTGAGGCGCTAAGCACCGAGCAAAGGACGTCACTGATCATCAAAAACTCTCTCAGGCTCTGGGAAAACTCTGGTCTTCCTGGAAATGTTACCGCCTAATGTGTTCCTTTGACTCCCCATGGAGTATAGAATGTATACACGGTGATGTAAAACGGTATCCGTTGGCCAAAATCCGGCAACAGGTAAAAGGTCAGGAGGCCTGCCTCAAAGTAGGAGTCGCTCCTTGGCTCCCTGCCCCCGTTGTGCTCAGTCGGGACTGGCCTTTCTTTTCAGACCTAATGGCTCCAGTCTCTCACGAGGAGCCTTATTCTATGGCTCAGGAGAACCCTGGTAAACTGTTCCCCTTCTTGGCAGACCTTTTCCCCAGTAGACACCGGGTTTCAAAAACTCGGCAAAGACGCTCTGACAAACAGGACTGGTTGCAGAAATCTGGGACTCAAAGTGGCCATACTATTAGCCAGAAGTCACAAGTGATGGCTGGGGATGGCCAGAAGGAGGAAGATATAGGCCCTGGGGATTTATCAGACCTATACCTCCCTGATTTTTGCCAGAGGCAAAGGGAAGTTCCAGTCATTGCCAGACAATATGATAATGTGGTAGAAATTGATGAACAGATATTAAATGCATAGAGGGTGATAGTATTCCCCCATTTTGAATTGTCAAATGATATCCTGTATAGGGTGAATAGGCAGAAACAAACTGGGGAGGTCACAGACAAATATTGGTTTCCAAGGCATTTGTTAAATCTGTATTCACCCTAGCCCATACTGTCCCTTGGTGTGGTCACCTTGGTAGATATAAAACCTTGGACCATATTTCGTCCCAATTCTATTGGCCAGGGATGCATGGTGATATTGCTAAGTTATGTGCGACATGTCCTGAGTGCCAGCTAACTACTCCGAAGGGACAAAAACTAGCCCCCTTGGTTCCTCAACCCTTGGTGTCAGTTCCCTTTGAGAGGATTGGAGTAGACTTGGTAGGACCTCTAGAACCTTCTGCGAAAGGACACATGTTTAGACCATAGTAGACTATGCAAAAAGATATCCTGAGGCGTTCCCCCTGGGGACAGCAACGGCAAAGCAAGTAGCCAACAAATTGTTGGAGCTGTTCTCATGGGTTGAACTTCCCCAGGTTATGTTGACAGACCAAGTTACAAATTTTATGGCTAAACTGATGCAGGATGTCTTAAAATTACTAGAGGTCAAGTCTGTTCAGACATAGGTCTACCATCCATAGACTGACGGATTGGTGGAAAGATTTAATCGGACGCTAAAAGGTATGCTGAGAAAATTTGTAGATTCAGAGCAGAAAGCCTGTGATGAACTTCTCCTTTTTCTGCTGTTTGCCATGAGGGAAGCTCCCCAGGCCTCCATGGGATTCTCTCCATTTGAATTACTGTATGGCCGCCAACCCCAGGGTATCCTAGACCTCCTAAAGGAGTCCTGGGATGAACAGCGGTCCCCTTCTAAGAATACCCTGCAATATGTATTAGACCTTAGGAAGCGCCTAGATGTGGTCGGCCATTTTGCTGGGGAGAATCTTAGATCAGCCCAGGACAGTCAGGAGATACATTACAATCAAAATGCTCTCATGAGAGTGTTTCACTCGGGAGACCAGGTGATGTTATTGTTACCCAGTTGTGACAGCAAACTTTTAGCCAAATGGCAGGGCCCATTTGAAGTACTCCGCCGCACGTGTGATGTGGATTACGAGATCGCTCAACCAGGGTCAAGGAAGGGTAAGCAAATGTACCATGTGAACTTGCTGAAACCCTGGAAGGTGTAGCGGTCTCTATTCATCCACCCGGTGGAGGAGGAAACTAACCTGGGTCCTCAGCCCCCACGGGGAACGCCGTTGGTCATGAGCAAATCCCAATGGGTAGACAATTGTCCTCTGAACAAAAAGTGGACTTGTTAGAAATAATTACACAATTTAATGATGTTTTTTCTGATTTACCAGGGAAAACTAATTTAGTTTCACATGTGATAGAGACAGCACCTGGGGTAAAAGTACGCTCTCGTCCTTACAGGTTGCCTGAAAGCCGTAAGGCCCTGGTATAGAAGGAGGTACAAGAAATGTTACACTTAGGTGTGCTTGAGAAATCATGCAGTGTGGTATAGTCCACCAGTTATGGTCCCTGAACCCGATGGGAAGGTAAGATTTTGTGTGGACCTCTGAAAGGTAAATGCGGTATCCAAATTTAACGCATATCCGATGCCAAGGGTGGACGAGTTAATTGACGCCCTTGGTAACGCGGAATATATATCCACGCTGGACTTAACAAAAGGATACTGGCAAATACCTTTAGAGGAAAATTCCAAGTGCAAAACAGCCTTTGCCACTCTCATGGGTTTATACCAGTTTGTGACAATGCCATTTGGACTGCATGGAGCCCCAGCCACATTTCAGAGACTCATAGGATAAAGTACTGAGACCTCATAGGGCTTATGCTGCAGCCTACCTAGATGACATTGTCATTTATAGTAAACACTGGTGGGCCCATCTAAATAGGCTGAAAGTGGTCCTCAGGTCTCTAAGAGAGGCAGGGCTCACAGCCAACCCTAAGAAATGTGCCTTGGGTAAGGCGGAAACCAAATACTTAGGTTATGCATATTTTTATGCAGTGGCAGTGGAAAAGTAAGGCCACTAGCTGACAAGGTAGCAGCCATGTAAGAAGTTCTGACCCCCCAAACAAAAATGCAGGTAACTCTCTGCTGGGTTTAGCAGGGTACTATCGCGGTTCATCCCCAAGTAAACAAAAATGTGTGCCCCTACACAAGTGGTATGGTCAAGGGAGTGACATAGAGCCTTTGAGGAGGTAAAAAGGTGTCTATCAGAGGGTCCCATCCTAAGAAGCCCAGACTTCGATGAGCCTTTTATCGTGCAAACCGATGCCTCAGAGATAGGGCTAGGGGCAGTGTTGTCACAACAGTTTGAGAGAGTGGAACATCCGATTCTTTTTTCTGAGTAGAAAATTGTTCGCGACGGAAAAAAACTACTCAGTGATTGAGGAGTGCCTCGCAGTAAAGTAGGCAATCGAGGCCTTGAGGCATTACCTGGCAGGAGTCCATTTTACTTTGGTGACTAACCATGCTCCATTGAAGTGGTTAAATAATATGATAGACTCTAATGCTAGGTTGACCAGGTGGTATATGGCCCTCCAACCCTTCTCGTTTGAGATTCAGCACAGACCTGGAAAAGAAAATGCGAATGCTGATTTCTTCTCTAGAGAAGGTTGGATGGTTGGGCTTAAGCCGTGCGTATCCCCAGCCACACACTAACAGTGGAGGAATGTGACAGGATGAATAAACGTCACCAGCCCTATTCCTGGCAGACCTATGTTAAGGTCTGCAGTGCAGCAGTGACAGGTTAACATTCAGCTGGGAGGTTTTGTTAATTAGTCTTATCCCAGCTGCTTGATGAATGGGCTTTAAAAACCCCAGGCTGCACACACATGCAGCCTGTCTGAACCAGGGAGAGATACTGATTTGCTGAAAGAGGATTACTGCAATAAGGTCTGTCTTCAATATCCTATTTTGATGAACTGTTTGGTAAACTGTTGTTCTGGAATCTAAACAGCCCTTGTTCTGGAATCTAAACAGCCCTTGTTGGGAATGGGCAAGCCCAGCTCAGGACTTATTTTCTGTTTTGTTCTTCAGTACATGCTGAAAAGAATCAGTTTTGTTTTTGTGTGTCATATTTTTAAGGCTCAAATAAATAAGCCTTCTCAAGAAAACCCACGTGTGGTTGCATGTACCCTGCAACATATACACTCAAATGAATTGATCTTAACCCTTTACAGATGCACTAACCAGAATACCCTCCTACTGTCTCTGTAAGTTCTCCCTACCTCCCACCTTGATTGTAAGCCCTTGGGGGCTTGAACTCCTTTTCCTAAAGCTACTTTTCAGTATGTCTGAAGTGCTTATCCCCCTTAGGGCTGTTCTATACTGCGTGCGCTTGCTACGCTGTGCGCACACGCGGCAGTTTTACTTGGCTGAGGTTAGTCAGCCTTTCTATAATGGTGCCGCGTGCGTGCACGGCAGTGTGCGTGAACCGGCCGACAGGGGGGAAGATGAAGAAAATAAAGAATTTGCGCTACTACGCCACTGAAATGTATGTATATGTGTGTATGTATGTATGTGTGTAGGTGTGTATATATGTATATGTATGTGTGTGTGTGTGTATGTATGTACAATGTTAATAAACAATTTATTAAAGTATTTATTTATTTCAAAACTTATTTAACACACACACATTCACACATTTTTTACAATTTTTACGTTTTTTGTTTTTACATGGTAAAGAGGCTGATATCAAGATTTTAGAATAAGTAACAGAACGCTCTTTATACAGGATGCTTACTGCATGTTTTTTCTATTTAAAATGTGGTATTGTTATTGTGTTTGTTTTTTAATGTTAAATTTAATTCTGTGTCTGCTTGCAAACAGGCATTATACACAAGGCATATTCTTGTATTAGTGTTACGGTACGAAGCCTATTTTCCTCACCATTTTTCATTTTCCCTATATTATATCTTTCTGGTAATTCCTTCCACCTTTGCAGCTTGAGAGGCCAGCAATACTTTGCTGCTAAAAATATTGTTGTCTCCTTTGCCCTTTTGTATGGGTCTTGTTCCATTCCTATTAAATCTCTGCTAAAAAAAATGATTTATCAAACTTTAGTGATGCTAGTCCATGTTTTCACTTTGTACTGTCTAGATATAAAATTGATCTCAAAATGAGTGATGTGTTGTTTATTTTCTTTCTGAAAAAAAATGGAATCCTTGCAGTTTATCTTCTTATTCTGAAGGACACTACAGAACATGGTTCTCGGCTTTATTCTTCTGAAAAGTTCAAATGTCAATTCTTGAGTGTACTGAACATATCTAAAAAGTCTTCTGAGTCTGCCAGGAAACAAATAAACTCATTCCTGTCAAAACTTAAAAACAGACCACACCCCTCACAGAATTAAAAAAACATAAACATCCATAATATCAGAAATGTGACAGATCCAACTGATTTGTTTATGTAAAACAGCACAAACCTGCTATCTGTCCTATTTTTACTTGACTTGCTGAATCAGAGGCTGATGAATAAGGGTTAGTAATCAATTTAAGTGCAATATAAACTTGTACTGTATGCTTCATGATAAACAGATTTAGCATCATTTTCTTTCGGCAGGGGCTACGGTCAGCTGGAATAATTATTTGTGCTCTTATTTATGTTGTTGCAGTTCAGTGCATGGTCAGCAGGTGGCACATTGAATATCTTCGCCTATGATAACCCCAGAGGTGTATGAATATAAGATAACATGTACACATCTATTTGTCTAATGACCTTGTACATCCCTACTGTTACAGTTTCACACTTATTAAAAAAAAAACACTCATTAACCTTGTACTGTACATGACATGGGACATGGCGCTTTCTCCATGCCACACAAGACCGGCTTGCAGTTATGCTTACTGTATAGATATACTGTGCCATTCAAGACGGGACAAATAAGAGTGCAACTTTATCTGAGATCTATCAAAATATCATTAACAAGTACACCAAACCAAAAAGGTTGGAAGAATTCTATTTGACACAACTTAAGCATTAATGATTATGCTTTATTAGAACACCGCACCCCACCAAGAGGGCACTGCATGGATAATGGATGTGTATGTTCAATGATGGCAACTATTGAAGGTGAAAGAGATTTAATAATAGTTTTTAAAACATTGTTAGAAAAGCACACTTATCAGTGTATACCCTTGGGTAATAAGTATAAAAGAAATAATTCAAAACCAATGTGGCTAAATAAACAGGTAGGGGAGGAAATGGACAAGAAGAGGAAGGCGTTTAGATTCTTTAAGTCAGAAGGAACGGAGACATCGTATCAGAATTATAAGGAATGTAACAAAAATTGCAAAAGGGCAATCAAATTAACAAAAATGGATAATGAAAAAAGGATTGCAATAGTAAGGTCAACCCTAGAAAGTTCTTTAAGTACCTTAATAACAAAAAAATGGGAAAAGAAAATATAGGACCCTTTCAGTGTGAGATGGGTAGGCAGATTATTGGAGATAAGGAAAAAGCTGAGGTATTAAACAAATTATTTGCCACTTTGTTTACCAGGGAAGAATCAAGTTCAATAGTAGTGCCGCAGGAGTAAGCCACAACTTCCATATTAATGAAAAATTGGTTAACTGAGGAAGAAGTTCATAAGCGACTTGAAAAAATGAAAGTAAATAAGGCACCTGGCCCCGATGGCATACATCCAAGAGTTCTCAAGGAGTTAAGCTTAGTAATAGCCTAACCATTATATTTAATATTCAAGGACTCCATTTCCACAGGCTCAGTACCACAAGATTGGCGTAAAGCAGATGTGGTGCCTATACTGTTGCAACGGCCGTTATTCGAACGCATCTCAAATCAGTTTTTGTGTTGACCGCTGTATTCCATTCGGCATTTTTTCGTTTTATCACTGTTCATGTCGCGTTCGTGCAATCCGGCATGTGGCAACCGGATGCGGTAGATCTGTTTAATTTAATGGTTTATTGTTTCTTTGGATGCAATTCTTCTCGTATCCGCCATGTGGCAGAGTTAATGAATTATAATTTGGCTGCTATTCTTTGCGTATCCGCCAGGTGGCAGAAATAAATGCAATGAATGAATTGGATTGAATTGGAATGTGTACCAGTACACTGCTTCGCTACTTTGTAAGGATGCAGGTGTTTAAAACAGATACTGGTGTACAAATTTACAGTGGCCCATTGTGAATTGACCTTGTCTTTTCGAAGACGTTATCAAATTAGGCGTTCTTAATAAAAAGCATTAAAATACTCAATGTGTGCCTTTTTTTTTAACATTCTTTCCCCGCGCAATTGCTGAGTGATTATGGCTACACCACAGACGTATAAAAAACCGGACTGTAGTTATGCGTTTTTAATATATTCAGCGATTAATGCTGCAGCAGAAAAGATGGCGACTGTATCTGAAATATATGAATATTTTATATCGAACTACGATTTTCACAAGTTTTCACCTGACGTTCATGGGTGGAAGCGTGCGATAAGAAGAACCTTAAGTAGCGATGATTGTTTTTTTCGTATTGCCCCTCCAGCCGGAGAGATATGCGGGTATTTGGGTGTCATGCCAGAATTTCACAGTATGTTTGATCATGGCAATCTCAAAAGAAGAAAAGTGGGGTTTAACCCATACAAGATTTGTCAATCCCAATCCAGCAATGTGCCGGCAACAGCACCACCGGCACCGGTGTCCGGTCAGACCGTCAGTGATAACCTTGGGAACGGCAATCCTTTGTACCTGTCCCCGCTAGAATACCTGGAAAATTTCCAGCCTGAGCATGATTTCGCGTACGAACAAGCTTGCATGTACCAGTACCAAAATGTTTTCCAGCATCATCAGCTGTCATCACCCGTTTGGCAAAGCGTATAAGGCTTCTAAAGAAGGTACTGTATATAGTATTGTACTACACTGTATTACACTTTACTACAGTATAATGTACTGTACATGATAGTCTTAAGTTTTTAGCCGCTAGTACTACTGTACTTATGTGCATCAATACAATACAGTACTTTACTGTATGCAAGTTGAGGTGAGGGTATGTTTCTCTGTTGAGTGCACTTTGAAGAATGATTTGATTTGTGGCTGAAGTACGTGATGCTGCTGCAGCAAGCTTACAAATGTAGGGATAGGGTGGGGCTCAAGAGTCAGAGCCAATCAGAAGTTTGTTCTCATCGTCAACAACGGTTGAACGGCTGCTTTAATTCTCAATGAAGCAACTTGACGCATGCGCAATACCAATAATAATAGCATATTTTTTATTTTTTCCCCAGAAACGAAACTTTGACATAAAGCGCAAAAAGAAAAAAGAAGGGATTTGGATGGACCTCTAATATTGCTTATTTTACAGGTTGCTTTCACATTGTTTGCCAAGTGGGCAAACATTTAGTGCCATTTTTATCTACCTACAGTATAGAACAATTGTGAGCTTTATCGAAAACCTTATACTGTACAGTACTGTAGTATGCTGCTGTTTTTATATTAAATTATTTTACATTGTACAGTACTGTCATCACCACTACTGTTTTACAGTACGTTTCATTGCACAACTTTTCCTATAAACACCAAAAATAAAAAAATGTATATCTTTTATTCCATACTGTATGTATTACTTATTATTGAATGCTTTGTACTTGTGCAACAGTAAATACTGTTTTCTTCTAATGGTACTGGTACTGTACTGTATGTCTCATTTGGACATTTTTTTTAATAACCGTTAAGAGAAGTGCCCTTTCTTTCTGTATTGTACTGTACTGGTACTGTATGTGAAGTGCGATGCTTTGTTGAACTGTTCATAAGAATTTCAGGTCAGCAATAAGGGCTCGGTCAAAAAATACTTTTATTTTTTAATGCATACAGTAATACAAAAAACAGTTGCTGTGGTCTTTCTCTTTGTTATGGCATTGCGAGATGAGGGGGAGAGAGGGGGCTGCAGCTCTGAAAATACGGTAGAAAGAAACAAGTACTGGTAATTACTGGTAAATTACCAGTAATTACTGGTGAAAAAGATTAAACAATAACAACATTTCAAAAGATTTGTTAAAAAAAAAACAACCTTTTTTCTCCCCCAACAGGATTTATAAAAATTTACTGTACTGGAACACTGAGAGAGGGTGGAAGAGGGGGGTTTGTGTAAGATACAGGCTTGTTTGTACTTAAAGTACTGTAAATACAGTATTGTGATCTTACCCCACCCCCCCCTTCCTTTTTTGCATTGCAGCAGCTGAAATTCCTCTACAGTACAGTATACTGTAAATAAACACACATGGATAGTTTGATTAAAAACAACACATTAAAAACACCTATTACATTTTTTTTTTTTTTGCACAAACGATTTTCTGTACAGTAACATACTTACCAGTACCTGTGCCTGATTGACAAAAAATGATTAGACAATATACTGGTTCAGTAAGTATTTAAAAAAAAAAATAAAACTCATTTTTTTTTATTTTGCACAAACGAATTTCTATACAGTAACATACTTACCAGTACCTGTGCCTGATTGACAAAAAATGATTAGACAATATCAATATTTCGACACAATAAAAAACAAACTAAAAATGATTAAACACATTAACCAATAAAACAATGCTACTGTAATTTTTTTTTTTTTTGGGGATGAAAACTTTTGCACTACTGTAGAGTTTGCTACTACTGTATGCAAGAGGGATGCCACTCCAAGTACGAGCCCTTGTATGCCTCAACAGGCCATTTATTGTGTCTCTCACAGCTCTCATAAGGGTAGGGGTAACACGTCCATAACACTCCAATTAATTCAGAATGGTCTTTCTTAAATTTGCTGGCAGAGCCCTCTTTCTTTTATTTCCTTCATAATTTACACTGTGGGTCCAACCGCTGTACATCTCAAAACTGACGTGGTGTTTAAATATTGCCAGGGCAAATTTATGGGCTACACCAGCAGATCCAGTCTTGTATTTCTCCCTGACATGCTGGGTCAGGTCGGTCAAGATGATGTCTGGCATCGCTGGAAGCCTGGGTGGTGCTGGGGTACTTCTGGCAGCGGGCGAGGGTAGACGGTGTGGGAGGTTGCTTTTCTCCTGTTGTGGCCTTACCGGGGTTGTCACCTCATCCTCAAAGGCATACTCGTACACGTATTGTGATGGATGGGGTGAGCGTGGGACGCTTGGCGGTGAGGGAAGCATGAAGGTCACGTCATGCTGGCCACCCTCCAGCTCCTGCGTCGGACATACTGGGACAGGGACAGGAACTCGAGAATACATCCCCACAATCTTTCTTTCCACCTTCTCCATCTTCATTGCTATCTTCTCCATGTTGCTTTCCATTTTCTCCATGCGCATATCCATACTCAACATGGTCTCCAAAATAAGATCAACCTTTTGGTCCGTACTGTAGACATCTGCATAGGTGGGTGGTGGAGAAGGCAACCAGGGGGTTGCCAGGAGGAGAGCATCCTCAAAGATGGTTTGTGGAGCAGATGAGCTGGGGGTTGACAGGAGAGCAGCAGCGTGGAGAATGGGTTGTGGAGCAGGTCGGCCGGGGGTTGACAGGAGAGCAGTAGCGTCTGGGATGGGTTGTGAGCAGGTGAGCCGGGGGGTGCCAGGAGAGCAGCAGCGTCAGGGATGGGTTGTGGAGCAGGTGAGCCGGGTGGTGCCAGTAGAGCAGCAGCGTCGGGGATGGGTCATGGAGCAGGTGAGCTAGGGGGTGCCAGGAGAGCAGCAGCGTCGGGGATGTGTTGTGGAGCAGGTGAGCCGGGGGGTGCCAGGAGAGGATCGGGATTCCACTTGACTTGCACAGTGCTAAGTGCGCCGATCTTCTTCCTTACAAAATAAGGCCCAGGAGTCTTAACCTTGGGAGCCTTCGGAACATTTTCTTTATTCTGCTTTGGTTTTTGCTTAGGTTTTGGCTGGGAAACAGCTTCCGCCTTTCGCTTGGCCGGCAAAGCAGAAGCAAGCTGGTTCCTGCGTCCGTAGAATCGAGGGCGATCCATGGAAACAGAAGAACGAATGCACAATGCAGTATCTGGACAAGAGCAAGTTCAGATAGAGATCAGCGTGTGAGAGTCTATGCAATTTGTCTCACCTGTTATGTAATTTTTTCCGCGGGTATGGACACGGGGTGCAGGTGTTAAAAGTGGGCGGACTGTGTACTAATCCTGTCGAGTGACGTTGAGGCACATTAAATTAAAGTATAAATACACCATCCATTTTGTGTATTCAATGCACATTCAATACACATCGAATTCACATCGAATTGTTCTGTGTGCGCTTGCAATTTTTTTCTATCAGCAGCGATGCCAAAGAAAAGGATTTCAAAAGATCTCAGCTTGAGAATAAAGGATATGTACAAGAATGGACAGAGCATTGCACAGATCCACTGCTGGTTAGCTGCTTTGGGCCTCGGTTTAGCAAAAAGCACTGGTTATTATCATGCGTGTGGGAAAGCAAAAAACATCAAAAGAAAGCCGACTGTCACTACTGAGTAAGTACTTACTGTATTGTCCTCCATAACTCTACCAACGTCTTGTACTGAACTGTACAGTACTAGTATGACTGTGTTCAATATTTTATTAATCTTTACAGTACCTTTAGACTGTACAGTATAACATTTTTGCCATTCTTACAATCAGTCACTGGCTTTTTAAGTCAACTCTACAGTAATATACTGTACTGTCTTCTGTACTTTAGGAGGTGGTGTGATAGTGTAATCATTTCAAAAGATCCTGTTTTCTTTGAACTAATAATCCTGCAGTTTAAGGGGCTATTTATTTAATATATTCATACTGTATACTGTAGCGCCCAAAGTGTACTCACAGTACAATACAGTAAGTGCAGCAGCAACATCAGACAATAAGAGTTTTTTTTTTTTTTAATTTGCCTACTGTAACAAATTGTTCTTGTTTACTTTACACATTAGGGCGAACACTCTTCTGGTGGACCAAATGAGTGATGCGAATGATGAGACGTGTGCCACAAGGGTAAAGAATGCACTAGAGGCTACTCACAAAATAAAAGCATCAGAGACCAGTATCAGGTTGATGAGACGGAAATTGGGATGGAAATATGGGTGTTTTAAGTAAGTACAGTACAGTATACAGCACGTCCCCCTATGCCCTCTTTTTTTATGTTAGGCTCCCTCCTAATACAGTATCATACTGTACTGTATGTCCAGCATTTAGTGGCTCTAACATTTTTCCGTGTCATTACAGAGCGTATCCTATGATAAGGGAAGCCAACAAAATAAAAAGAGTGGACCAGGCTCGGGCATGGATTGAAAGTGGCGAAACTTTCAATGATGTCATCTTTACAGACGAGACAACTGTAGCGCTTGAGAGGTTTGCCCGTTTTGGATTCTACAAAAAAGGACGCTTATCTCTATCCCAACTACCCAGTGAAGATGCATGTGTGGGGTGCGATCTCTAGAAAAGGACCAGGATGCATCATTATCTTTGAGGGTAAAATAATGCACAAATCCACATGCTGTGGCCTTACGCACTGGACAGCTGTACTGTATTCAGTATTTTGTACCCTAATGTTCCATTTTTTTTCTTGAATCCAGGAATCATGAATAAAGCGTTATTCAAAGATCACATAATTACACATGTTGTTGAATACATAAAGAATGATTTCCCATCTGGTCACCAGTTCTTCCAGGACAATGATCCGAAACACACAGCGTCGACTGCTCATATTCTTGCCAGCGGTATCAACTGGGTTAAGACGCCAGCGGAGTAAGTTGGGTAACCTTTTCTCATTGTTTTACATAGTTTACTGTATATCTCCTTACGTAATTCACCTTTTTTCTCCCCTCCTACTGTATTACAGATCACCAGATTTTAATCCCATCGAAATGGTATGGCATGAGTTGAAGGATTATATCAGAAAAGTGTGGAAACTGTCCAAAAAGGAAGAATTCGAAAAGGGGATACTGAATTTCTGGAACAATATACGGCTGCGGCAGCTTTTATTCTAACAAATCACCGGTTTTTACCTGGCTCGTTCCTGGAATGCGACGCTGTTCACCTGGCGCATGCCGCGTTCATCTTACGTTCCCAGCCACGGGTCATGCCCGGCTGAAACGTGGTTGATGCATTATTGATAATGGTTCAGATTTTAAAAGGCTGCAATGCTTCGCGTGTCCGCCAAATGGCAGATATTCATGAATTGTAATGCGCCGAATCAGTAATGTGTCGGCTTGCAGATGTTACATTTAAAAAAGATACTGTACCACAGTGTGCTATTGTAATTTGGCCTTGGCCTTGAGACTGAAGGAAGAGGTTGCAAAAATGTATCAATTTAGGCTTTTCATATTAAAGAAAGACAAAGACCAGTTTCAGTTACAGTATTCTCCAGAGACCCGCCCGCCATGAGTGTTCAAGTGCAGCCCGCTTTCCAAAAACCCGACAGAAGTTACGCGTATTTGATATGGGCCGCGATTAATGCAACAGAGGATAAGATGGCAATAGTTGCTCAAATGTATCAGTATTTTATCGAAAACTATGACTTTTACAAATTTTCGCCAACTCCTCATACGTGGAAGCGTGCAGTAAGGAAAAGGTTATGTAGCGATCCCTGTTTTCATCGTATTGAGCCACAATTTGTTGGAGGGTATTGGTGTGTATCACCGGATTTTTCCGGTATCTATGATCATGAAGGCGGCAAAAGGCGAAGGGTCGTGTTAAAAAAAACTAAGAAGCGACAAGCTATGCACCAGCACCAGCACCGGCTTCCAATAACGGTCCCACCGTCAGTGACAACCCTGAGCCTGAGGCTGAGCCGGATTTCGCGTGCAGTTTTGATGAAGCTTGCATGTACCTAAGCAATTTCCAGCCTCACCAGCTGACTACAGGTGGACTGGTCCCGCTGCAAACTATCGACGTGGATGATCAAGAAAGCTGGACTGGCAGTGGACCGGCGCCGGCGCCAGCTGAATGGGAAATTCTATGGTGAGTACTGTATTGTTGCCGAATTATTTTCTGTGTTTTTTTTATTTTGACAATACTGTATAAATATCGGTGCGATTCAAAAGCGAAGCGATTCTCCTGTAAGCCATATCTTACAGGATACATATCTTACAGGCTGAGCGGCTTCTACAGTACTGTACTGCAGATACTGAACAATTAGTGGAACGCTAGGCGCATGCGCATATGAACAGGAGATAATTATTGGTGGGGCTGGCTGGGTACTTCTTTAGGGGGCTGACCATTACTGTACATTAAAACTTTTCTTTTTGTTTTCCTCAGATAAGAAAATGGCTAATGGGGGGATTTCGATGGATAATATTGTACTGTATGCTGATGTTTTCCGACCGTACCGTATACTGTGTAATAAACCCGAAAAAATAAAACTATGCATTTATTCTACATGTACTGTACAGTATCATTTACATTATGTGTCTTCTACAGTATACTGCACCGACACACTTTATTCGAGCAAATACCCGGTATGTACCTGGCAGATACCTGGAATGCGCCGCGCCTCACCTCTGACAAGCCCCGTTGCGTTTGCCTTCCCAGCCTGGGTTCATGCCTGGCTGACGGGCGGCTGATCTGTTAAATGATAATGATTAGGATTTAATAGGCTGCAATGCTTTGCGTGTCTACCAGATGGCATAAATTCATGAATTGTAATGCAGTATATATATATATATACTGTGCAGTATTGCAGCCAGCGGGAATAAAATGCTTCAATCCCTGCTTGGAAAATACCTCAATGCACTCGGGCAGAAAACAGTCACAAACCTCAATACACCCGGGTATACCCGAATTCGTGGGACTAGCCGAGCTCGAATAAAGTGTGTCGCCAGTGTACAGTGGTATACAGTGCCTAACATCTTAGTGCAAAATGAATTTTATTTCTAGGTGCCCTAGAACAGAAGTTACCACGCCAATTGGCCGTGAACTTGACCGAGGCCCTAGTTCCCACGCCAATTGCGCGATTACCTTGACTCCGTTCTGTTGCCACGAGAGGGTCGCTATTTGCCATGCAATCCTGCCTGAACTAGGACTACATGGTGACCGAATCGGAGCCCTCTAGGTTGAACAGAACCGGAGTTATGGGTTCCAGGTTTCTGCTCATTCTGACTTAGCCGTTTCAAAGCAGCGCGGCTTTCTCCACCATTACGCTCAATGATAGGACCCTCCTCGCCGGCGTGACCCTTTCTCGCCACCATTACTGTTGGGGTCAAGTGAGGGGGTTCCTAACATCTAGGGGCAAAATGAATTTTATTTCTAGGTGCCCTAGAACAGAAGTTCCCATACCAATTGCCCTAGTTCCCACGCCAATTGCGCGATCATTGCTCTTTTTTTACAATGTTGCCGATCTTGCGGCTTTGCGGTCTGGCAGTAAAAAAACAGTGCAGTAAGCCTCGACATTTGTTACACTGTCAAAGGAGCAAATGGAAAGAATGTAAGGCAAATCAACATGTTCTTTTATTGGTGGAGTCAGTACAAAAACATTTATTTACAAATACTGTACAATGTTGAAACATTTTAAGTGCACAGCAATTCAGAAATTCAACAGGTGTATGGTTTACTGCTACAGTACAGTACAGTTCAGTACATGTGTGAAAACATTTGTCAGTCAGTATGGTTTACAGTCACATGTTTTAAATACAATACAGTATATTCTTTAATATCTTTAAAATATAAATATATAAATATATAAATATAATTTAAAATAATCCGTTCTGAGCGGGTTGAAATTCACCTGGTCCTCATGCGGAAGAACCCTTGCCATAGTGGCCAAATATCAGGTTTCCACATCCCCCGGAACCGGAGATACAAAAATACAGTTTAAAAGCACATTACAAAAGTGGCTTTTTTCTGCCATGCAAGTCAATGGCAGAAACCTAAATTTTACCATTACCCTGACTCCGTTCTGTTGCCACGAGAGGGTTGCTATTTGCCATGCAATCCTGCCACAACTAAGACTACATGGTGACCGAATCTGAGCCCTCTAGGTTGAACAGAACCGGAGTTATGGGTTCCAGGTTTCTGTTCATTCTGACTTCGCCGTTTCAAAGCAGCACGGCTTTCTCTGCCATTACGCTCAATGATAGGACCCTCCTCGCCGGCGTGACCCTTTCTCGCCGCCATTACTGGTGGGACCCTGTTGGGGTGAAGTGAGGGGGTTCCTAATATCTAGGGGCAAAATGAATTTTATTTCTAGGTGCCCTAGAACAGAAGTTCCCACGCCAATTGCCCTAGTTCCCACGCCAATTGCCCTAGTTCCCACGCCAATTTTGCGATCATTGCTCTTTTTTTACAATGTTGCTGATCTTGCGGCTTTGCGGTCTGGCAGTAAAAAACAGTGCAGCAAGCCTCGACATTCTAGAAACACTGTATTTTGTTATACAGTACTATCAAAGGAGCAAATGGAAACAATGTACAGTAAGACAAATCAACATGTTCTTTTAGTGGTGGAGTCAGTACAAAAACATTTATTTACAAATACAGTACAATGTTGAAACATTTTAAGTAACATCTCCTTTATTAAAGAAACACAGTACTGTATACAGTACAGTACAGTGGGATGGTGCACAACACTGTCAGTCAGACCGGCACCAGTACAGTCCTAGAGGGCAGCAAACAGGGCAGGTTTTCAGGGCAACCTTGAAAACCGTGCCTGTTTTCGGTCCCCATGGACTGGAGTTGTGCATGTCCTGTGTAAAAAAACACACAACAACATCTCCTTTTTTTAAATACAGCAGTTACTGTTGGGCAAAACATGTACAGTACAATACAGTTCAGCACAACAGTATGGTCTTTCAGAAAGTCCTCCACATTGTCCGTCCATGGCCGATTCCTGGCGTGGCGCAAAACGCCATTAATGCAGTCTCGAATGCCTTTCATTACAGGATCTGTTACTGGATAAAAGCGCTGCATTTATTCCACAATGTTTTTCCTTAAATTGACAGGAAGTGCCTTTTTTACGCGATTCCCATCGTAGTTCACGTTGAAGGCCCAGTCGCAGTACAACGAGTAGGGAACATGGTGCTTAAAAATGAACAAGGCATACTTGTGGGGTGCACCAGCACTCTTCACCCTATACTTCTCCCTGAGCGCCAGTGGCAGATCGCACAGGGTGATGTCGGGCACCGTTTCGATGCGAGCGGGTGTAGGTCTTTTGGGAGCGGGTGTACTTGAGGCGACGGGCGATGGTAGGTTGTCTGTGAGGAAGCTTTCCTCCGGTCGTGGTCGCCATGTTGTCTCCTGGCGTTGTCTTGACAGGGTTGTCATGTCCTCCTCAATGGCATACATGTACACTACATCTTCTGGTGGAGGGGGTGCGCTTGGTGATGGAAGGGGGTCGAAGGTCTCATTCATCACATCCATGTCACCCCCCTGCTCCGGCGTCGGGGAAACAGGGGCATTAGCACCGAGCAAATAATGTATGCCCGCTGTGTCATCCTCTATCTTCTCCATCCGTCGAGCCATCCGTTGATCCATTTGTAGCATCCGTTGCTCCACATTTAACATGGTCTCCAGAAGCAGATCTATCTTTTCTATCACAATAGAATTCCCGGGGAGATCCACACTTATCCCATTCAGCATCCGGTCTAAGAAAGCTGCTTCTTGTGCATGGCGTCTGGACATCTGGGGGGATGGGTGCAACGGAGGATGAGATGGGGGTTCCATGTACAGAAGCGGCATCGAGGAAGAGTGGAGGAGGTGACCTGTGGATACCCGGTAGAGGAGAAGCGGCAGCGTCGTCGAAGAGGGATGGAGAAAGTGACCTTTGGATTTCCGGGTGAGAAGTGGAGTCATCCAAGAGCAAAGAAGACAGTGACCCGTGGATTTCAGAGTCTGCAGCGTCGTCAGATGGAACCGGAGAAGATGGGGGTGGAGAAGACGGGCTGAAGATTTCCAGGACAGCTACAGCAGAGTCGTCGAAGCATATGGGAGGAAGTGGTCTGCGGATTCGATGGGTTGGCTGCCAATCGTTTTGTGTCGAGAGTACATCACCATATATCTTCTTCACATAATGAGGCTTACGTCTAAGAAAACCCTTAACCTTTGGGGTCAGCAGAAGGTTTTCTTTATTGGCCTTAGCCTGTCGCTTTTGCCTTGGCGTGGAAACGGCAACCGCCTTTCGCTTTTTCAGCTTGACAGGCACGGCAGAGGTGAGTGGGTTCCTGCGTCCAAAGAATCGGGATTGCTCCATGGAAGCAGGTGGCACAATGCAGTATCTGGACAAGGGCAAGTTCAGATAAAGATCATCGAGTGATGGGCTATGCAAAGTGTGTAACCTTTTATGCATGGTGACCAGGTACAGGTGTTGAAAGTGGGCGTACTCTAATGTGAGTCATTACGTATAAATACACCATCCATTTTGTGTATTGACTGCACATAGAATACACATCGACTAAACATCGAATATACATTCTTGTGTTTGTATTTCTTTCTACTCGCAGCAATGCCTGTTAAAAAGATTTCAAAGGATCTCAGCATGCGAATTAAGGAGATGAACACGAGCGGACACCGAATTGCTGCTATCCAGCGCTGGTTAGCTACTTCTGACCTCGTTGTGCCAGCAACCACCGTGTGCTATCATGCATACGGAAAAAACAGAGACCGCAAAAGGGCACCAAGGGTAACTAACGCGTAAGTATACAGTATTTATAAAACTTAACAAAAAAAATATATAAAACTGTACGTACTGTACTGTTCAAACAGTACAGTGCATCTACAGTACAGTTCTGTATCTACTCTAATACTGTTGTTATTTCTGTTGATTTATATTACAACATAGTTTGTATATTTATATTTATAGTACAACAGTATACATTTTTTGTATATTTCTATTTATCTTACAACGGTATATATAGGATGTATATTTATATTTATATTACAACAGTATATATATTTTGTATATTTATATTAATAGTACAACAGTATATATATTTTGTATACAGGCATACCCCGCATTAACATACGCAATGAGACCGGAGCATGTATGTAAAGTGAAAATGTACTTAAAGTGAAGCACTACCTTTTCCCCACTTATCGATGCATGTTCTGTACTGCAATCATCATATACGTGCATAACTGATGTAATTAACGCATGCGTAACAGGCTCTATAGTCTCCCCGCTTGCGCACAGCTTCAGTACAGGTAGGGAGCCGGTATTGCTGTTCAGGACGTGCTGACAGGCGCATGCGCGAGCTGTCGTTTGCCTATTGGGCGATATGTACTTACTCGCGAGTGTCCTTAAACCGGGGTATGCCTGTATTTATATTTATAGTACAACAGTATACATTTTTTGTATATTTATATTTATCTTACAACGGTATATATAGGATGTATATTTATATTTATATTACAACAGAAATATATTTTGTATATTTATATTAATAGTACAACAGTATATATATTTTGTATATTTATATTTATAGTACAACAGTATACATTTTTTGTATATTTATATTTATCTTATAATGGTATATATAGGATGTATATTTATATTTATATTACAGCAGTATATATATTTTGTATATTTATATTAATAGTACAACAGTATACATATTTTGTATATTTATATTTATAGTACAACAGTATACATTTTTTGTATATTTATATTTATCTTACAACGGTATATATAGGATGTATATTTATATTTATATTACAACAGTATATATATTTTGTATATTTATATTTATAGTACAACAGTATACATTTTTTGTATATTTCTATTTATCTTACAACGGTATATATAGGATGTATATTTATATTTATATTACCCCAGTATATATATTTTGTATATTTATATTTATAGTACAACAGTATACATTTTTTGAATATTTATATTTATCGTACAACAGTATATATTTTTGGTATATTTATATTTATATTACAACATTATATTTATATACATTTTATATTGCTGCATATTAATAAAACAATATATTTTCTTTACATTGTAGGGAGACAACTCTTCTGGTGGACAAAATAAGTGAGAAGAATGATGAGAGGAGTGCATTAAGGGTTAAAAACACTCTGCAGGAAAAGCACAATCTGACTGTATCCGAGAGCAGCATAAAGAAGATGAGACGCAGCATTGGATGGAAATATGGACGTGTGAGGTTATTACTGGACAGTACAGGAGGTAAAAGTGTTGTTTAGCAAACTGTACTGCACTGTGCCGCAAAATTTTTTTATTCATTGTCATTACAGAGCGTACCTCATGATACGGGACGCAAGCAAAATCAAAAGAGTGGTCCAGGCCCAGGCATGGATCGACAGTGGGGAGACTTTCCAGGATTGCATCTTCACTGATGAGCCTACTTTGTCGCTGGAGAGATTTGCAAGATTTGCGTTCCACAAAAAGGCCACATATCTTTGAAGCCGCGGCCAAAACACCCTGTGAAGCTGCATGTGTGGGGTGCCATCTCTAGGCATGGACCGGATGCATTGTCATCTTTGAAGGTAAAATTTATCAAATATAATGTCGCCTAATGCACTGTACTTTACTAGTGTTGCCTTACCGTATGCACTGTACTGTACTATTGTGCAGTTTTTTGAGCACTTTTCTTTTCTTGCTATAGGAATCATGAATAAAGCTTTCTTCCAAGACAACATTGTGCCCGAGTGCAATACATCACACGTGAGTTCCCCAATGGTCACCGCTTCTACCAGGACAACGATCCCAAGCACACCGCGTCAACGACGCATATCCTTGAGCGCGGCATCAACTGGGTGAAGACGCCAGAGCAGTAAGTGCAGTAGACCGTGTCCCATTTTTGTTCCCCACTGTTTTTAGCTCTTAAACCAATTGTCCTTTCTTTCCAATGACAGATCGCCAAACTTCAATCCGATCGAAATGGTCTGGCATCAGCTGAAGGATCATATCCGGAAAGTGGTGAAACCCTCCAAAAAGGACGAGTTGTTGAAAGGCATAATGAGTTTTTGGAACGATGTACTCACCGTGGAACGCTGCAATAAATATATAGACCATATTGCCACTGTGTTGCCCATTGTCATCGTGCGTAATGGGCAAACATCAGGAAAGTAGTACTGTGCTGTAGTATTGTGCGGGTTTTTCTTTGTGTATAGTATTGTAAGTACAGTATGATACAGGTAAGTATGGCACAGATTTTTTTCTTTCCAGATAGTAAGAGTATACAGTAGTTAGTTTTTTCTTTACAGAGAGAGCAGCACCAGCCATCAGGTTACAGTACATATAATTTAACAGTAGTCAGAGTATACAGTAGTTCCAGTATACAGTAGACTAGTTTGACAGTACTACAGTAACTGCCTACTAACTGCTCCATCCATTTTTTTCTTTCCAGAGAAAGCAGCACCAGCCACCTACAGTAGTTCTACACATCACACAATGCCATAATACAGTACACACATACAGTACAGTACAGTAACTGCACTCATTTTTTGTTTTCTTGTCGTTTCAGGGAAAAAGGGTGGCCTGGGGGAGGTGTTTTTTTGTGTCCAGTCTAATCTGTTTGTACAGTAAAATGTACAGTATATAAAAAGCAGTAATGATGTACACAAAACCTCTCCTCTCTCAATGAACTACTGTACTGTAGACAGAATGAGGGAAAGATAAAGACGGAAAAAATAATATTACTATACAGTATACAGTATATATATATAACTATATATATATATATATATATATATATATATATATATATATATATATATATATATATATATATATATATTATACAGTACATTACAATATATATTATTAAATAATATTCTTATAAATGTGAATTATTCATGTTTCCCCATGTTTTACAAATGTTTTCCAAATGGTTATCCAATTTCAAGCTGCCAAAAGAACTTAATAAAGACTGCATTATGTATTATTCATGATTATTTTTATATTTGTATTTTTTGGTTCCTGATAAAATAAAATAAATATTTATTCACTTTCCTGCGAATCATAATCATTGACAACCACCCCTACAGTGCACCAATGAATAATAATGAATGACAAAACAACATGAATCAGTTAATGGTTATTTTACTCTCAATTCTCACAATGCTGTGCACATCAGATTTACATTTCAAATTCGAGAGGGGATTTTCCAAAGCGTTACCATAAACAAAGCCTCTAAGGGTTGGGGGGGGGGGATGGTGTGATAACACACAGGCGCACTGAGGCTGTGTAGCTCGGCTATGGACGGATTAAGTACACAATGGCAATATTCACAAGATTAACGACTCTGTGGAGAGAGGGGGTTGGTAGGGTAGGGTGACTCATGCGCTGTAAGCAGCAAGCTCCCATCTCTAAAAGGATTAGACTACACGCAGGCGCAGTCAGCCGATTGACGCTTAGCTAGGGACGGATTAAAAACACAATGACTAAAGTAACTGCAGAAAATGAATGACTCTGGAGGTGTGTGGCTGAAATAGTTAACAGTACTGTAATTTCAAAAGGCAGTTCATCATAATAATTTGATGAATAAACCCCCAAATACAACCCCCAAATACAGTACATAAAAAGCAAGTCCCTTTAACTCCCTGTGCCTCAGGCACCAAAAACAAACAGTAGAGTTTCTATATATATATATTATTAATTAATATTCATACAGTACAAATGTCAATTTTTCATGTATCTCCATGTTTTACAAATGTTTTGTAAATGTTTCTCCGATTTCAATCAGCCAGAAGAATTTAATAAAGGCTGCAGTATGTATTATTCATGATTATTTTTATCTTAGTATTTTTTTTCCCTGATGAAATATCAGTTTACTGTAGTGTAACAATGAAAGAAAAAACAACATGAATCAGTTAATGTTTTTTTTACTCTCAATTCTCACAGTGCTGTGCACACCAGATTTACATTTCAAATTCGAGACGGGATTTTCCAAAGCGTCACCGTAAACAAAGCCTCTAAGGGTTGGGGGGGGGGATGGCAATATTCACAAGATTAACAACTCTGTGGAGAGAGGGGGTTGGTAGGGTAGGGTGACTCTGCCGATTGACGCTTGGCTAGGGACGGATTAAAAACACAATGACTACAGTAACTGCAGAAAATGAGCAAAGCGTTGTTGTGTGTTTTTTTACACAGGACATGCACGACTCCAGTCCCTGAGGGCCGCAAACAGGCACGGTTTTCAAGGTTGCCCTGAAAACCTGCCCTGTTTGCTGCCCCCTAGGACTGTACTGGTGCAATCTCAACCCGCTCAGACCCACAGAACGGATTATTTTAAATTATATTTATATATTTATATTTTAAAGATATTAAAGAATGTACTGTATTGTATTTAAAACATGTGACTGTAAACCATACTGACTGACAAATGTTTTCACACATGTACTGTACTGTACTGTAGCAGTAAACCATACATCTGTTGATGTTTTGAATTGCTGTGCACTTAAAATGTTTCAACATTGTACAGTATTTGTAAATAAATGTTTTTGTACTGACTCCACCAATAAAAGAACATGTTGATTTGCCTTACATTGTTTCTATTTGCTCCTTTGACAGTGTAACAAATGTCGAGGCTTACTGCACTGTTTTTTTACTACCAGACCGCAAAGCAGCAAGATCGGCAACATTGTAAAAAAAGAGCAATGATCGCGCAATTGGTGTGGGAACTAGGGCAATTGGCGTGGGAACTTCTGTTTTAGGGCACCTAGAATAAAATTAATTTTGCCCCTAGATGTTAGGAAACCTATCACTTGACCCCAACAGTGTCCTCCCAGTAATGGCGGCGAGAAAGGGTCACGCCGGCGAGGAGGGTCCTATCATTGAGCGTAATGGCGGAGAAAGCCGCGCTGCTTTGAAACGGCTAAGTCAGAATGAGCATAAACCTGGAACCCATAACTCCGGTTCTGTTCAACCTAGAGGGCTCAGATTCGGTATTCTCAACAGGTCATCATAATGGTTTGCTCCCCACACCCCCAAATAAAAAAAACCAGTACAACAGTATGCCACCCACCTCTGAAAGTACAGTACATGACTAGTGTGGAATTAAAAAGCAACAGTACTGTTTAATTCTCATAATATCCATAATTGCCACAGTATGCAAGCCCATGGTGATAACCCCCAAAAATATATACTGCATTTGTAAAACTTGAATCTCAGAATATCCATACTTGCTATGCACGCCATGGCGGTAAAAAACATCTTTTGAAATACTGTTTTTTCAGAGCTGCAGCCCCCTCTCTCCCCATCTCGCAATGCCATAACGAAGAGAACGACAAGAGCTACTGTATTGTTTTTTTGTACTGTATTATGCATTAAAAAATAAAATCTATTTTTTAAACCCCCTTTGCAGACCTGATATTCTTATGAACAGTTCAACAAACAAAGCATTGCACTTCACATTAGGATTATCCAACATGTCTTCTGCCCAGCTCATGAGAATCACACAACAGTACATTTATGTTAATGGCTCTGTTGGAGGCCTCTTTTGTTGTGTTGTTGATAAGCGGTGAACTCTAAGATGACTTGGGACAGCACAATGGGAGAATCTTTGAAGGGCTTATGGCGCGCATGTGTGGCATGGTTTGTCAGAGGTGTTGATAAGAGGGGGGAGGGGGTGCGAGCTGTGCTAGCTAGCTGTATGAAGTTCCAAGCTGTAAAGTACTGTACCAGTACTTCAAAGACATACAGTATTCTCAACAGGTCATCATAATGGTTTGCTCTCCACACCTCTAAAAAAACCCAGTTCTACAGTATGCCACCCACCTCTGAAAGTACAGTACAGTATATATTTTTAAAACTTGAACTGACTTCCAAATGAATGGGAAGTTATACACGCATGCGCATTAATAATGAAGAAGGTCCCAGGTTCCAACCAAAGAGAATTACACGCAGGCACAGAACGGTGAGAGCAGGCTCGGGAAGATTAATGCAACCACAAAGCAAAGCATTTGAGAATGGATGCTGCTTTGCTATTCGCACTCGCGCGTACTGTAAAAAGCCACTCGGCTATTTGCATTAAAGTGGAAATAAAATGAAAATAAAATAAAAAATAAAAAAAGAACATCTGAAAAGAAAACATCTGAGGCAAGAATCGAACCCTGTTTCACTCTGTTAATGGACTGCACCATTACGAGTCAGCAATTTTTTTAAAATAAGCAGTTCACCTTAACCAAAGAAAGTCATGTAGAAAACAATAAGCGTGAAGTCTATTATTAATTTGTTTGATTCTACTGGACTACAGTATCGCAGACAAGAATGAAATGTGACAGCTTACAGTAGAAGGGCTTTGGAATTTGCGCATGTGTGGCAGGCAGCTCAGCGATTTCAGCCAACATGTTAATCGTGACATAGAATTGCTATTGTAACTGTTTCATACGCTCATAATATATATTTTCTTTAACTGTGCACGCAATGTCTTGTATATAATGTATACCTTGTTCATTTATGTAACTGTATTTGTAACCATGTATTATTTGTTTTACTCTGTGCCCAGGACATACTTGAAAATGAGAGGTAACTCTCAATGTATTACTTCCTGGTAAAATATTTTATAAATAAATAATAATAAATATTGGATTTTGATGACAACAACTCTCGATTGCCCACTTGAGTTTCTCGACGGTATTGCATAACACGCTAAAATGCCATTTTCTAATCCGGACAAAACGATAATCAAACCGCGTGTTTAACTCGGCACGATTAGATCAAATTACGCGCCATCGAAAGGGTATTCTGATCTAAACACCGCGTTAGGTGTTCGAATAACAGTCGCTGCATCAGTATTTAAAAAAGGAGCTAGATCACAACCGGGAAATTGCAGACCTTTAAGTCTGACTTCAATAGTAGGGAAACTATTTGAATGTTTAATACAGGATAATATTTAGGAATACCTAATGGAAAACAAAATTAATAGTAATAGTCAGCATGGATTTATGAAGGATAGATCTTGCCAAACTAACCTTATTTGTTTCTTTGAGGAGGTAAGTAGGAATTTACATTAGACCTGGGTAATGCAGTTGATGTGGTCTACTTAGATTTTGCAAAGGCTTTTGATACAGTTTCACACAAGAGGTTGGTGTACAAAATAAAGAAAATTGGGCTCAGTAATAATATATGTACCTGGATTGAAAACTGGTTAAAGGACAGACAACAGAGGGTTGTCATAAATGGAACTTTTTCAGGTTGGGCTAAAGTCGTGAGTGGAGTACCTCAGGGATCGGTACTGGGACCCCTGCTTTTTAACTTGTTTATTAATGACTTTGAGGTTGGGATCGAGAGCAAAGTCTCCATCTTTGCTGATGATACTAAATTGTGTAAGGTAATAGAATCAGAGCAGGATGTCATTTCTTTTCAGAAGGACTTGGAGAGACTGGAAACGTGGGCAGGTAAATGGCAGATGAGGTTTAATATAGATAAATGTAAGGTTATGCATTTGGGATGGAAGAATAAAAAGGCGACTTACAAATTAAATGGAGATATATTGGGGGAATCCTTGATGGAGAAGGATTTAGGAGTGCTTGTAGACAGCAGGCTTAGCAATAGTGCCCAATGTCATGCAGTAGCTGCAAAGGCAAACAAGATCTTATCTTGCATCAAACGGGCAATGGATGGAAGGGAAGTAAACATAATTATGCCCCTTTCCAAAGCATTAGTAAGACCACAACGTGAATATGGAGTACAATTTTGGGCACCAATCCTAAGAAAATACATTATGGAACTAGAGAGAGTGTAGAGAAGAGCCACCAAATTAATAAAGGGGATGGACAATCTAACTTATGAGGAGAGGCTAGCTAAATTAGATTTATTTACATTAGAAAAGAGGCGTCTAAGAGGGGATATGATAACTATATACAAATATATTCGGGGACAATACAAGGAGCTTTCAAAAGTACTATTCATCCCACGGGCAGTACAAAGGACTCGGGCCATCCCTTAAGTTTGGAGGAAAGGAAATTTCACCAGCAATAAAGGAAAGGGTTCTTTACAGTAAGGGCAGTTAAAATGTGGAATTCATTACCCATGGAGACTGTGATGGCAGATACAATAGATTTGTTCAAAAAAAGGTTGGTCATCTTTTTAGATGGGAAAGGTATACAGGGATATACCAAATAAGTATACATGGGAAAGATGTTGATCCAGGAATTAATCCGATTGTAAATTCTTGGAGTCAGGAAGGAATTAATTTTTCCCCTTAATGGGGTTTTTTGTTTGCCTTCCTCTGGATCAATAAGTAAGTATAGATATAGGATAAAGTATCTGTTCTCTAAATTTAGCATAGGTTGAACTTGATGGACCTATGTCTTTTTTCACCCTCATATACTATGTAACTATGTAACTATGTAATAGACCGTCCCAAAATGGTCACGCCAATTCGTCCCCTACCCGAGTACCTGCCTCTGCCAGAGTATCTGCCTCCAACCAGAGTGCCTGCCCAAATACCTGTAAGGAATCCGCTCCGCAGTTTACTGGTTGCCTTACCTTGCAGACAGGTGCAGTCCTGGAGCACCTCTCCTGATGTTTGCTGCAGCCTGGATTCACTCACCAAAGCAATACACACTCCCTCTGGTATCTATTGCAGCTGTGCAGCCTATCACTGCAACCTAGACTTGCATTCACTCATTGGAGCAGTACCTTCACACCCCCCTCTGGGGATTGGCCCGCTGGCCTTTAAGTACTGTCTTCCATAATGCTCCCGGCAGAGCATAGTCCTAACTGGATGTCTACTGTTTTGCCACAAGCCCTCGCTTGTTCTCCTATGCTGATACCAGGTTCCGCCCTGCGTCCTTCAGCTTCCTTCAAGCCGCTTGTTCTCCTATGCTGATACCAGGTTCCGCCCTGCGTCCTTCAGCTCCCTTCAAGCCGCTTGTTCTCCTATGCTGATACGGAGGTTCCGCCCTGCGTCCTTCAGCTTCCTTCAAGCTCCCGCTTGTTCTCCTGCGCTGAAGCAAAGGTATCCCCTATGTCTTCAGCTTCCTGCTTTCCTGCACTGAGGCAAAGGTATCCCCCGCGCCCTTCAGTCTCCTGATTCCTGCACTGTAGCGGAGGTTTCCCTGTGGATCTTCAGCTTCCTGGTTCCTGGGGCCTACTCTTTCCCTAATCTAGAGAGGCCGTGTCCTGGTTCCTGCGCTGTTACAGAGGATTCCCCAGCCGCTCAGGACTCTTGCGCTGTAGCACTGGTGCACCCGTGCAGCAAAGCGGTGTGCTATTCTGGTCTGCCTACCATCTCCTGTGACCAGTACCATGGGCCATGGTCGTCGCTCGC
The DNA here is from genome assembly GCF_040206685.1 of Ascaphus truei. Taxonomy (NCBI): domain Eukaryota; kingdom Metazoa; phylum Chordata; class Amphibia; order Anura; family Ascaphidae; genus Ascaphus; species Ascaphus truei. Next base: position 207,944,392 of record NC_134483.1, on the reverse strand, counting down.
GCAGAGGCCAACCCCGCGCTCCTAAGCTGAAGCGGGGCTCTCCTGACTACCTGTTGCCGAACTCTTGCCTGAACAATGTTTATCCTGATATCTCCTGTCCTGACCCTGGCTTGTACAACGACGACGCTGTCTTCTCCTTTCCTGATCCTGCTACGTATGACAACGAACTGCGCAATCCGGATCAGCCTGCGCGGTCTCAGGTCGGTGCTTTAACAACCCCACCTCAGCCTCGCGGTCCGACCCTGGTTTGTGGCGAGCAGAACCCTGACAGTATGCTCGGCCACACAAACTCGGACCGCCCTGTGGTGAGGGTTGGTAAGTTTCTGTCTGAAAGCCTGTCCCAGCCTGTAAACCAGTCCCAGTGTGAATACCAGTTTCTATGTGAGATAACACCCCTGATTGAAGATCTGATTGTGTTTGTAGGTTTAACCCCTTTGCAAAACAAATGCCGTAATGATCTCATGATGAAGGTTTACCGCCTCCGGGACTTAAAACAATCGCTGGCCGCTTGTATTTGCTTTCCTGGTTACCCTTTAACTTGGGAAAATGTGTACCCTTTAGAATTGGACGACGCCCAAAAGGAACTCTCTTCCCTGGCCTTGTCTTTAGACATTTATATAGCAAAAGAGGACCCTCTCCTCATCTTGGCTGATGCCTATAAAACACTCCATATCCTTTCCATGACATTGGACATTTGCATAAAGGAACAGGATCCTCCCCTCGCCAGCTTCGCTGCCGCTTGGCTGTATCCCTGGTCTACCACGGATCCTTGCCCTGAGTGTATGGCCGGGTTCCCTGACACCAATGATATGTTTTCGTTAACCCCGATCGATCAGTCCTGTGAGGTCCCCCTGGAGGATACATATGTTGCTCTACCCAGCACTAATGTTCTAGTATCAGAGAATAAGTTCATTAGTTCTCCTATTTCTAGCTCAGAAGTCCTTTCTCTAGGTCTTGAGGGTTTTCCAGCTTTAACCCCTGCCGAGCAGTCCTGTGAGGTTCCCCTGGAGAATACATATGTTTCACTAGCCAACACTAAGGTTCTACTATCAGAGAATAAGTCCCTTTGTTCCCCTATTTCTAACTCCGAATCTGTCACTCTTGAGGGTTTTCCAGCTTTAACCTCTGCTAGGCAGTCCTGTGCGCTTTCCCCGTCAGAGAAAGAATCCCTAAGTTCTGTTCCCAGGGTTATTTCTGTATTAACCCCTGTGGGGCAGCTCTCTGAGTTTCCTTTGGTAAATCCCTGTTCTCTGTCAGCCATGGTCACGCCCCTAACTCCAGAGGAGAGATTCCTGGTCTCTCCTAATATAGAGAGAAGATTACCTATGTTTTACTCTCAGGCATTGTCTGCATTAACCCCTGTAAATTCTTGCTGCCTCCAAGTTAATGCCTTCGTTTTAGCCTCAGAGAATGAGTCCACAAGTCAGACAGCAGAGGTTGCATTGAGGGATTCCCATAACCGTACGGAATCCCTAGATATTCTTTGCTATAAATCCCCTGCTTCAGCTCAAGTTTCAGCAGTTTCGTCTCCGAAAACTTCGGCTAAAGTTCTGGTTCCCGATAAATCTATTCAGGAGTCAGGTTTTTCCCTAAGCTTGGTAGCAGAGTTCCTTCTCCCGGGTATTTCACTGAACCAGCCTGTCGCCCACATAGCGGTGATCCCTGCTTCAGCGCATTGTTCCCATATTAGGGAGTCTGCAGTAATTTCTGGTTTCCCAGACATTCCTTACCAAATACCTACTTCAGAGACCAGTACAGTTTTAATTAACCCCCGGGTACTGTCTGAGTTCTCCTCCTCTTTAAGCTTAGGGTTAAAAGCATACAGTAGTCTGTATGTCCCTCCTGGGGTTCATATTGTGTTCCCAGGAATGTTTGCTGACGCACGGTTTTCGCCCAAAAGTGACGCTTTTTCATATAGACTAGTAAGAAACCCACACACTGTTTCTCCTTTCTCTGAATTGTGTCTTACTGGTTTTGAGACTTTGGAAGGTAGTGATTCGCCTTCAGATTCTGAATCTCTTCCTACGATGGTTATTCTGGCTGAGGGTTTCCCTGATTTCTCTCTCCAGGTTAATCCTCCAGAGATCAGTATATCTGGGGTCACTCCCTTTGTATTATCTGAGACCATCATGCATATTTTACAAATCCTGGGGTTTAAATCTGAGCTATTTAGCTGTCCTGCCTTTGCTGAAACCCAGTCCCTCAGTACTGTATCTAAATATGTCCCAGCAAACATGGGGTTACTCTGGGAAGAAATTAAAGCTCCTCTCTTAAAGGGTATTTTTTCTCACATGTCCAGCAAATCTAGAACCTCAGTAATTGTTTCTAAGTCACTTATCAATACATCTGATTTTTTCTCTAATCAAACCCAGACACCCTCACTATCGGGTAGGAGTCCTGTGATCAGAGATTTTGCACTAGAAAACACACCTATTCATGTTTTTGTCAGGTTAGGTACCCATGTGGTTAGGGCCATTACAGTTTCGGAAAAGACTCCTTGTACTCCTAAGGTGCCTGTCACTGAGGTACAGACTTCAGCTTCTGATGTTAACTTCCCTCCCGCCACTACCCTGGCTCTGCCTTTTTCTCAAGATACTGATATGAAAATCCCAAGGTCTATTCCTGATTCACTGACAATACTATCTTCCAATGAAGATTTCCCAGTATTGGGGAGCTCTACTGTTGTTTGCTTCTCTGCTCCTGCCAAACCATGGTTTTGTCCCTCGGAATTTTCGGTTGCCCCTGTTATTTCCTCTCAGTTGGAAATACTCTATACATATCCCAAGATTTCGGTTCCTATGCCTGGGTTACTGCTTGCCTTGTCACCTTCCATACCAATACCGGGAGATGCTTCCAACCAGCCTATACCCTTACTAACCATTACCTGGGAGCCTTCTAGAGGAAAAATTCCTCGCAAATTCCAACATGCAGTGGTCAGCCAATACTTTTTCTGTTACAAAGTTCCTCCTGGTGTATTTGATCAACTATCAGGGCCGCTGATCCTAGAGTCCGGTTCATTTATTAAAGACTGGGCTTCCTGTAGGGGTTCTTCTGCCGTTTCTGCTCTGGAACCCTCTGGTTCTTCACAGCCCTGGATTTCCAAGTCATTTTGCGAGGCGAGCCATGTACCAAAGATGTTTCTTCCATCAATTTCATATCCTAGAACTGTACTCACCAAAAAACTGCTCGTTTACGGATGCCCTTTCCACCTAAAGAATTTTAGGAACAACTCAATGTCCCCAAGACCCATGGATGGTCCTGTCTGGCCGCAGTTCTCACCGGGGGGTGGGGGTACACTAAGGACTAACCACGAGTCTCTGGAACACGACTCTAACCCCAATCCTAGACGGTTCAGCAACAATTCCCGGTCCCCCAACTCTAGGTGTGCTCATGTTCGCCCGGAGGTCTCGCGTGAAGGGGGGGGGGTACTGTAAGGAATCCGCTCCGCAGTTTACTGGTTGCCTTACCTTGCAGACAGGTGCAGTCCTGGAGCACCTCTCCTGATGTTTGCTGCAGCCTGGATTCACTCACCAAAGCAATACACACTCCCTCTGGTATCTATTGCAGCTGTGCAGCCTATCCAACCTAGACTTGCATTCACTCATTGGAGCAGTACCTTCACACCCCCCTCCGGGGATTGGCCCGCTGGCCTTTAAGTACTGTCTTCCCATAATGCTCCCGGCCGAGCATAGTCCTAACTGGATGTCTACTGTTTTGCCACAAGCCCTCGCTTGTTCTCCTATGCTAATACCAGGTTCCGCCCTGCGTCCTTCAGCTCCCTTCAAGCCGCTTGTTCTCCTATGCTGATACGGAGGTTCCGCCCTGCGTCCTTCAGCTTCCTTCAAGCTCCCACTTGTTCTCCTGCGCTGAAGCAAAGGTATCCCCTGTGTCTTCAGCTTCCTGCTTTCCTGCACTGAGGCAAAGGTATCCCCCGCGCCCTTCAGTCTCCTGATTCCTGCACTGTAGCGGAGGTTTCCCTGTGGATCTTCAGCTTCCTGGTTCCTGGGGCCTACTCTTTCCCTAATCTAGAGAGGCCGTGTCCTGGTTCCTGCGCTGTTACAGAGGATTCCCCAGCCGCTCAGGACTCTTGCGCTGTAGCACTGGTGCACCCGTGCAGCAAAGCGGTGTGCTATTCTGGTCTGCCTACCATCTCCTGTGACCAGTACCATGGGCCATGGTCGTCGCTCGCGCAGAGGCCAACCCCGCGCTCCTAAGCTGAAGCGGGGCTCTCCTGACTACCTGTTGCCGAACTCTTGCCTGAACAATGTTTATCCTGATATCTCCTGTCCTGACCCTGGCTTGTACAACGACGACGCTGTCTTCTCCTTTCCTGATCCTGCTACGTATGACAACGAACTGCGCAATCCGGATCAGCCTGCGCGGTCTCAGGTCGGTGCTTTTACAACCCCACCTCAGCCTCGCGGTCCGACCCTGGTTTGTGGCGAGCAGAACCCTGACAGTATGCTCGGCCACACAAACTCGGACCGCCCTGTGGTGAGGGTTGGTAAGTTTCTGTCTGAAAGCCTGTCCCAGCCTGTAAACCAGTCCCAGTGTGAATACCAGTTTCTATGTGAGATAACACCCCTGATTGAAGATCTGATTGTGTTTGTAGGTTTAACCCCTTTGCAAAACAAATGCCGTAATGATCTCATGATGAAGGTTTACCGCCTCCGGGACTTAAAACAATCGCTGGCCGCTTGTATTTGCTTTCCTGGTTACCCTTTAACTTGGGAAAATGTGTACCCTTTAAAATTGGACGACGCCCAAAAGGAACTCTCTTCCCTGGCCTTGTCTTTAGACATCTATATAGCAAAAGAGGACCCTCTCCTCATCTTGGCTGATGCCTATAAAACACTCCATATCCTTTCCATGACATTGGACATTTGCATAAAGGAACAGGATCCTCCCCTCGCCAGCTTCGCTGCCGCTTGGCTGTATCCCTGGTCTACCACGGATCCTTGCCCTGAGTGTATGGCCGGGTTCCCTGACACCAATGATATGTTTTCGTTAACCCCGGTCGATCAGTCCTGTGAGGTCCCCCTGGAGGATACATATGTTGCTCTACCCAGCACTAATGTTCTAGTATCAGAGAATAAGTTCATTAGTTCTCCTATTTCTAGCTCAGAAGTCCTTTCTCTAGGTCTTGAGGGTTTTCCAGCTTTAACCCCTGCCGAGCAGTCCTGTGAGGTTCCCCTGGAGAATACATATGTTTCACTAGCCAACACTAAGGTTCTACTATCAGAGAATAAGTCCCTTTGTTCCCCTATTTCTAACTCCGAATCTGTCACTCTTGAGGGTTTTCCAGCTTTAACCTCTGCTAGGCAGTCCTGTGCGCTTTCCCCGTCAGAGAAAGAATCCCTAAGTTCTGTTCCCAGGGTTATTTCTGTATTAACCCCTGTGGGGCAGCTCTCTGAGTTTCCTTTGGTAAATCCCTGTTCTCTGTCAGCCATGGTCACGCCCCTAACTCCAGAGGAGAGATTCCTGGTCTCTCCTAATATAGAGAGAAGATTACCTATGTTTTACTCTCAGGCATTGTCTGCATTAACCCCTGTAAATTCTTGCTGCCTCCAAGTTAATGCCTTCGTTTTAGCCTCAGAGAATGAGTCCACAAGTCAGACAGCAGAGGTTGCATTGAGGGATTCCCATAACCGTACGGAGTCCCTAGATATTCTTTGCTATAAATCCCCTGCTTCAGCTCAAGTTTCAGCAGTTTCGTCTCCGAAAACTTCGGCTAAAGTTCTGGTTCCCGATAAATCTATTCAGGAGTCAGGTTTTTCCCTAAGCTTGGTAGCAGAAATCCTTCTCCCGGGTATTTCACTGAACCAGCCTGTCGCCCACATAGCGGTGATCCCTGCTTCAGCGCATTGTTCCCATATTAGGGAGTCTGCAGTAATTTCTGGTTTCCCAGACATTCCTTACCAAATACCTACTTCAGAGACCAGTACAGTTTTAATTAACCCCCGGGTACTGTCTGAGTTCTCCTCCTCTTTAAGCTTAGGGTTAAAAGCATACAGTAGTCTGTATGTCCCTCCTGGGGTTCATATTGTGTTCCCAGGAATGTTTGCTGACGCACGGTTTTCGCCCAAAAGTGACGCTTTTTCATATAGACTAGTAAGAAACCCACACACTGTTTCTCCTTTCTCTGAATTGTGTCTTACTGGTTTTGAGACTTTGGGAGGTAGTGATTCGCCTTCAGATTCTGAATCTCTTCCTACGATGGTTATTCTGGCTGAGGGTTTCCCTGATTTCTCTCTCCAGGTTAATCCTCCAGAGATCAGTATATCTGGGGTCACTCCCTTTGTATTATCTGAGACCATCATGCATATTTTACAAATCCTGGGGTTTAAATCTGAGCTATTTAGCTGTCCTGCCTTTGCTGAAACCCAGTCCCTCAGTACTGTATCTAAATATGTCCCAGCAAACATGGGGTTACTCTGGGAAGAAATTAAAGCTCCTCTCTTAAAGGGTATTTTTTCTCACATGTCCAGCAAATCTAGAACCTCAGTAATTGTTTCTAAGTCACTTATCAATACATCTGATTTTTTCTCTAATCAAACCCAGACACCCTCACTATCGGGTAGGAGTCCTGTGATCAGAGATTTTGCACTAGAAAACACACCTATTCATGTTTTTGTCAGGTTAGGTACCCATGTGGTTAGGGCCATTACAGTTTCGGAAAAGACTCCTTGTACTCCTAAGGTGCCTGTCACTGAGGTACAGACTTCAGCTTCTGATGTTAACTTCCCTCCCGCCACTACCCTGGCTCTGCCTTTTTCTCAAGATACTGATATGAAAATCCCAAGGTCTATTCCTGATTCACTGACAATACTATCTTCCAATGAAGATTTCCCAGTATTGGGGAGCTCTACTGTTGTTTGCTTCTCTGCTCCTGCCAAACCATGGTTTTGTCCCTCGGAATTTTCGGTTGCCCCTGTTATTTCCTCTCAGTTGGAAATACTCTATACATATCCCAAGATTTCGGTTCCTATGCCTGGGTTACTGCTTGCCTTGTCACCTTCCATACCAATACCGGGAGATGCTTCCAACCAGCCTATACCCTTACTAACCATTACCTGGGAGCCTTCTAGAGGAAAAATTCCTCGCAAATTCCAACATGCAGTGGTCAGCCAATACTTTTTCTGTTACAAAGTTCCTCCTGGTGTATTTGATCAACTATCAGGGCCGCTGATCCTAGAGTCCGGTTCATTTATTAAAGACTGGGCTTCCTGTAGGGGTTCTTCTGCCGTTTCTGCTCTGGAACCCTCTGGTTCTTCACAGCCCTGGATTTCCAAGTCATTTTGCGAGGCGAGCCATGTACCAAAGATGTTTCTTCCATCAATTTCATATCCTAGAACTGTACTCGCCAAAAAACTGCTCGTTTACGGATGCCCTTTCCACCTAAAGAATTTTAGGAACAACTCAATGTCCCCAAGACCCATGGATGGTCCTGTCTGGCCGCAGTTCTCACCGGGGGGTGGGGGTACACTAAGGACTAACCACGAGTCTCTGGAACACGACTCTAACCCCAATCCTAGACGGTTCAGCAACAATTCCCGGTCCCCCAACTCTAGGTGTGCTCATGTTCGCCCGGAGGTCTCGCGTGAAGGGGGGGGGGGTACTGTAAGGAATCCGCTCCGCAGTTTACTGGTTGCCTTACCTTGCAGACAGGTGCAGTCCTGGAGCACCTCTCCTGATGTTTGCTGCAGCCTGGATTCACTCACCAAAGCAATACACACTCCCTCTGGTATCTATTGCAGCTGTGCAGCCTATCCAACCTAGACTTGCATTCACTCATTGGAGCAGTACCTTCACACCCCCCTCCGGGGATTGGCCCGCTGGCCTTTAAGTACTGTCTTCCCATAATGCTCCCGGCCGAGCATAGTCCTAACTGGATGTCTACTGTTTTGCCACAAGCCCTCGCTTGTTCTCCTATGCTAATACCAGGTTCCGCCCTGCGTCCTTCAGCTTCCTTCAAGCCGCTTGTTCTCCTATGCTGATACCAGGTTCCGCCCTGCGTCCTTCAGCTCCCTTCAAGCCGCTTGTTCTCCTATGCTGATACGGAGGTTCCGCCCTGCGTCCTTCAGCTTCCTTCAAGCTCCCGCTTGTTCTCCTGCGCTGAAGCAAAGGTATCCCCTATGTCTTCAGCTTCCTGCTTTCCTGCACTGAGGCAAAGGTATCCCCCGCGCCCTTCAGTCTCCTGATTCCTGCACTGTAGCGGAGGTTTCCCTGTGGATCTTCAGCTTCCTGGTTCCTGGGGCCTACTCTTTCCCTAATCTAGAGAGGCCGTGTCCTGGTTCCTGCGCTGTTACAGAGGATTCCCCAGCCGCTCAGGACTCTTGCGCTGTAGCACTGGTGCACCCGTGCAGCAAAGCGGTGTGCTATTCTGGTCTGCCTACCATCTCCTGTGACCAGTACCATGGGCCATGGTCGTCGCTCGCGCAGAGGCCAACCCCGCGCTCCTAAGCTGAAGCGGGGCTCTCCTGACTACCTGTTGCCGAACTCTTGCCTGAACAATGTTTATCCTGATATCTCCTGTCCTGACCCTGGCTTGTACAACGACGACGCTGTCTTCTCCTTTCCTGATCCTGCTACGTATGACAACGAACTGCGCAATCCGGATCAGCCTGCGCGGTCTCAGGTCGGTGCTTTTACAACCCCACCTCAGCCTCGCGGTCTGACCCTGGTTTGTGGCGAGCAGAACCCTGACAGTATGCTCGGCCACACAAACTCGGACCGCCCTGTGGTGAGGGTTGGTAAGTTTCTGTCTGAAAGCCTGTCCCAGCCTGTAAACCAGTCCCAGTGTGAATACCAGTTTCTATGTGAGATAACACCCCTGATTGAAGATCTGATTGTGTTTGTAGGTTTAACCCCTTTGCAAAACAAATGCCGTAATGATCTCATGATGAAGGTTTACCGCCTCCGGGACTTAAAACAATCGCTGGCCGCTTGTATTTGCTTTCCTTGTTACCCTTTAACTTGGGAAAATGTGTACCCTTTAGAATTGGACGACGCCCAAAAGGAACTCTCTTCCCTGGCCTTGTCTTTAGACATCTATATAGCAAAAGAGGACCCTCTCCTCATCTTGGCTGATGCCTATAAAACACTCCATATCCTTTCCATGACATTGGACATTTGCATAAAGGAACAGGATCCTCCCCTCGCCAGCTTCGCTGCCGCTTGGCTGTATCCCTGGTCTACCACGGATCCTTGCCCTGAGTGTATGGCCGGGTTCCCTGACACCAATGATATGTTTTCGTTAACCCCGGTCGATCAGTCCTGTGAGGTCCCCCTGGAGGATACATATGTTGCTCTACCCAGCACTAATGTTCTAGTATCAGAGAATAAGTTCATTAGTTCTCCTATTTCTAGCTCAGAAGTCCTTTCTCTAGGTCTTGAGGGTTTTCCAGCTTTAACCCCTGCCGAGCAGTCCTGTGAGGTTCCCCTGGAGAATACATATGTTTCACTAGCCAACACTAAGGTTCTACTATCAGAGAATAAGTCCCTTTGTTCCCCTATTTCTAACTCCGAATCTGTCACTCTTGAGGGTTTTCCAGCTTTAACCTCTGCTAGGCAGTCCTGTGCGCTTTCCCCGTCAGAGAAAGAATCCCTAAGTTCTGTTCCCAGGGTTATTTCTGTATTAACCCCTGTGGGGCAGCTCTCTGAGTTTCCTTTGGTAAATCCCTGTTCTCTGTCAGCCATGGTCACGCCCCTAACTCCAGAGGAGAGATTCCTGGTCTCTCCTAATATAGAGAGAAGATTACCTATGTTTTACTCTCAGGCATTGTCTGCATTAACCCCTGTAAATTCTTGCTGCCTCCAAGTTAATGCCTTCGTTTTAACCTCAGAGAATGAGTCCACAAGTCAGACAGCAGAGGTTGCATTGAGGGATTCCCATAACCGTACGGAGTCCCTAGATATTCTTTGCTATAAATCCCCTGCTTCAGCTCAAGTTTCAGCAGTTTCGTCTCCGAAAACTTCGGCTAAAGTTCTGGTTCCCGATAAATCTATTCAGGAGTCAGGTTTTTCCCTAAGCTTGGTAGCAGAAATCCTTCTCCCGGGTATTTCACTGAACCAGCCTGTCGCCCACATAGCGGTGATCCCTGCTTCAGCGCATTGTTCCCATATTAGGGAGTCTGCAGTAATTTCTGGTTTCCCAGACATTCCTTACCAAATACCTACTTCAGAGACCAGTACAGTTTTAATTAACCCCCGGGTACTGTCTGAGTTCTCCTCCTCTTTAAGCTTAGGGTTAAAAGCATACAGTAGTCTGTATGTCCCTCCTGGGGTTCATATTGTGTTCCCAGGAATGTTTGCTGACGCACGGTTTTCGCCCAAAAGTGACGCTTTTTCATATAGACTAGTAAGAAACCCACACACTGTTTCTCCTTTCTCTGAATTGTGTCTTACTGGTTTTGAGACTTTGGGAGGTAGCGATTCTCCTTCAGATTCTGAATCTCTTCCTACGATGGTTATTCTGGCTGAGGGTTTCCCTGATTTCTCTCTCCAGGTTAATCCTCCAGAGATCAGTATATCTGGGGTCACTCCCTTTGTATTATCTGAGACCATCATGCATATTTTACAAATCCTGGGGTTTAAATCTGAGCTATTTAGCTGTCCTGCCTTTGCTGAAACCCAGTCCCTCAGTACTGTATCTAAATATGTCCCAGCAAACATGGGGTTACTCTGGGAAGAAATTAAAGCTCCTCTCTTAAGGGGTATTTTTTCTCACATGTCCAGCAAATCTAGAACCTCAGTAATTGTTTCTAAGTCACTTATCAATACATCTGATTTTTTCTCTAATCAAACCCAGACACCCTCACTATCGGGTAGGAGTCCTGTGATCAGAGATTTTGCACTAGAAAACACACCTATTCATGTTTTTGTCAGGTTAGGTACCCATGTGGTTAGGGCCATTACAGTTTCGGAAAAGACTCCTTGTACTCCTAAGGTGCCTGTCACTGAGGTACAGACTTCAGCTTCTGATGTTAACTTCCCTCCCGCCACTACCCTGGCTCTGCCTTTTTCTCAAGATACTGATATGAAAATCCCAAGGTCTATTCCTGATTCACTGACAATACTATCTTCCAATGAAGATTTCCCAGTATTGGGGAGCTCTACTGTTGTTTGCTTCTCTGCTCCTGCCAAACCATGGTTTTGTCCCTCGGAATTTTCGGTTGCCCCTGTTATTTCCTCTCAGTTGGAAATACTCTATACATATCCCAAGATTTCGGTTCCTATGCCTGGGTTACTGCTTGCCTTGTCACCTTCCATACCAATACCGGGAGATGCTTCCAACCAGCCTATACCCTTACTAACCATTACCTGGGAGCCTTCTAGAGGAAACATTCCTCGCAAATTCCAACATGCAGTGGTCAGCCAATACTTTTTCTGTTACAAAGTTCCTCCTGGTGTATTTGATCAACTATCAGGGCCGCTGATCCTAGAGTCCGGTTCATTTATTAAAGACTGGGCTTCCTGTAGGGGTTCTTCTGCCGTTTCTGCTCTGGAACCCTCTGGTTCTTCACAGCCCTGGATTTCCAAGTCATTTTGCGAGGCGAGCCATGTACCAAAGATGTTTCTTCCATCAATCTCATATCCTAGAACTGTACTCACCAAAAAACTGCTCGTTTACGGATGCCCTTTCCACCTAAAGAATTTTAGGAACAACTCAATGTCCCCAAGACCCATGGATGGTCCTGTCTGGCCGCAGTTCTCACCGGGGGGTGGGGGTACACTAAGGACTAACCACGAGTCTCTGGAACACGACTCTAACCCCAATCCTAGACGGTTCAGCAACAATTCCCGGTCCCCCAACTCTAGGTGTGCTCATGTTCGCCCGGAGGTCTCGCGTGAAGGGGGGGGGGTACTGTAAGGAATCCGCTCTGCAGTTTACTGGTTGCCTTACCTTGCAGACAGGTGCAGTCCTGGAGCACCTCTCCTGATGTTTGCTGCAGCTTGGATTCACTCACCAAAGCAATACACACTCCCTCTGGTATCTATTGCAGCTGTGCAGCCTATCCAACCTAGACTTGCATTCACTCATTGGAGCAGTACCTTCACACCCCCCTCCGGGGATTGGCCCGCTGGCCTTTAAGTACTGTCTTCCCATAATGCTCCCGGCCGAGCATAGTCCTAACTGGATGTCTACTGTTTTGCCACAAGCCCTCGCTTGTTCTCCTATGCTAATACCAGGTTCCGCCCTGCGTCCTTCAGCTTCCTTCAAGCCGCTTGTTCTCCTATGCTGATACCAGGTTCCGCCCTGCGTCCTTCAGCTCCCTTCAAGCCGCTTGTTCTCCTATGCTGATACGGAGGTTCCGCCCTGCGTCCTTCAGCTTCCTTCAAGCTCCCGCTTGTTCTCCTGCGCTGAAGCAAAGGTATCCCCTATGTCTTCAGCTTCCTGCTTTCCTGCACTGAGGCAAAGGTATCCCCCGCGCCCTTCAGTCTCCTGATTCCTGCACTGTAGCGGAGGTTTCCCTGTGGATCTTCAGCTTCCTGGTTCCTGGGGCCTACTCTTTCCCTAATCTAGAGAGGCCGTGTCCTGGTTCCTGCGCTGTTACAGAGGATTCCCCAGCCGCTCAGGACTCTTGCGCTGTAGCACTGGTGCACCCGTGCAGCAAAGCGGTGTGCTATTCTGGTCTGCCTACCATCTCCTGTGACCAGTACCATGGGCCATGGTCGTCGCTCGCGCAGAGGCCAACCCCGCGCTCCTAAGCTGAAGCGGGGCTCTCCTGACTACCTGTTGCCGAACTCTTGCCTGAACAATGTTTATCCTGATATCTCCTGTCCTGACCCTGGCTTGTACAACGACGACGCTGTCTTCTCCTTTCCTGATCCTGCTACGTATGACAACGAACTGCGCAATCCGGATCAGCCTGCGCGGTCTCAGGTCGGTGCTTTTACAACCCCACCTCAGCCTCGCGGTCCGACCCTGGTTTGTGGCGAGCAGAACCCTGACAGTATGCTCGGCCACACAAACTCGGACCGCCCTGTGGTGAGGGTTGGTAAGTTTCTGTCTGAAAGCCTGTCCCAGCCTGTAAACCAGTCCCAGTGTGAATACCAGTTTCTATGTGAGATAACACCCCTGATTGAAGATCTGATTGTGTTTGTAGGTTTAACCCCTTTGCAAAACAAATGCCGTAATGATCTCATGATGAAGGTTTACCGCCTCCGGGACTTAAAACAATCGCTGGCCGCTTGTATTTGCTTTCCTGGTTACCCTTTAACTTGGGAAAATGTGTACCCTTTAAAATTGGACGACGCCCAAAAGGAACTCTCTTCCCTGGCCTTGTCTTTAGACATCTATATAGCAAAAGAGGACCCTCTCCTCATCTTGGCTGATGCCTATAAAACACTCCATATCCTTTCCATGACATTGGACATTTGCATAAAGGAACAGGATCCTCCCCTCGCCAGCTTCGCTGCCGCTTGGCTGTATCCCTGGTCTACCACGGATCCTTGCCCTGAGTGTATGGCCGGGTTCCCTGACACCAATGATATGTTTTCGTTAACCCCGGTCGATCAGTCCTGTGAGGTCCCCCTGGAGGATACATATGTTGCTCTACCCAGCACTAATGTTCTAGTATCAGAGAATAAGTTCATTAGTTCTCCTATTTCTAGCTCAGAAGTCCTTTCTCTAGGTCTTGAGGGTTTTCCAGCTTTAACCCCTGCCGAGCAGTCCTGTGAGGTTCCCCTGGAGAATACATATGTTTCACTAGCCAACACTAAGGTTCTACTATCAGAGAATAAGTCCCTTTGTTCCCCTATTTCTAACTCCGAATCTGTCACTCTTGAGGGTTTTCCAGCTTTAACCTCTGCTAGGCAGTCCTGTGCGCTTTCCCCGTCAGAGAAAGAATCCCTAAGTTCTGTTCCCAGGGTTATTTCTGTATTAACCCCTGTGGGGCAGCTCTCTGAGTTTCCTTTGGTAAATCCCTGTTCTCTGTCAGCCATGGTCACGCCCCTAACTCCAGAGGAGAGATTCCTGGTCTCTCCTAATATAGAGAGAAGATTACCTATGTTTTACTCTCAGGCATTGTCTGCATTAACCCCTGTAAATTCTTGCTGCCTCCAAGTTAATGCCTTCGTTTTAGCCTCAGAGAATGAGTCCACAAGTCAGACAGCAGAGGTTGCATTGAGGGATTCCCATAACCGTACGGAGTCCCTAGATATTCTTTGCTATAAATCCCCTGCTTCAGCTCAAGTTTCAGCAGTTTCGTCTCCGAAAACTTCGGCTAAAGTTCTGGTTCCCGATAAATCTATTCAGGAGTCAGGTTTTTCCCTAAGCTTGGTAGCAGAAATCCTTCTCCCGGGTATTTCACTGAACCAGCCTGTCGCCCACATAGCGGTGATCCCTGCTTCAGCGCATTGTTCCCATATTAGGGAGTCTGCAGTAATTTCTGGTTTCCCAGACATTCCTTACCAAATACCTACTTCAGAGACCAGTACAGTTTTAATTAACCCCCGGGTACTGTCTGAGTTCTCCTCCTCTTTAAGCTTAGGGTTAAAAGCATACAGTAGTCTGTATGTCCCTCCTGGGGTTCATATTGTGTTCCCAGGAATGTTTGCTGACGCACGGTTTTCGCCCAAAAGTGACGCTTTTTCATATAGACTAGTAAGAAACCCACACACTGTTTCTCCTTTCTCTGAATTGTGTCTTACTGGTTTTGAGACTTTGGGAGGTAGCGATTCTCCTTCAGATTCTGAATCTCTTCCTACGATGGTTATTCTGGCTGAGGGTTTCCCTGATTTCTCTCTCCAGGTTAATCCTCCAGAGATCAGTATATCTGGGGTCACTCCCTTTGTATTATCTGAGACCATCATGCATATTTTACAAATCCTGGGGTTTAAATCTGAGCTATTTAGCTGTCCTGCCTTTGCTGAAACCCAGTCCCTCAGTACTGTATCTAAATATGTCCCAGCAAACATGGGGTTACTCTGGGAAGAAATTAAAGCTCCTCTCTTAAGGGGTATTTTTTCTCACATGTCCAGCAAATCTAGAACCTCAGTAATTGTTTCTAAGTCACTTATCAATACATCTGATTTTTTCTCTAATCAAACCCAGACACCCTCACTATCGGGTAGGAGTCCTGTGATCAGAGATTTTGCACTAGAAAACACACCTATTCATGTTTTTGTCAGGTTAGGTACCCATGTGGTTAGGGCCATTACAGTTTCGGAAAAGACTCCTTGTACTCCTAAGGTGCCTGTCACTGAGGTACAGACTTCAGCTTCTGATGTTAACTTCCCTCCCGCCACTACCCTGGCTCTGCCTTTTTCTCAAGATACTGATATGAAAATCCCAAGGTCTATTCCTGATTCACTGACAATACTATCTTCCAATGAAGATTTCCCAGTATTGGGGAGCTCTACTGTTGTTTGCTTCTCTGCTCCTGCCAAACCATGGTTTTGTCCCTCGGAATTTTCGGTTGCCCCTGTTATTTCCTCTCAGTTGGAAATACTCTATACATATCCCAAGATTTCGGTTCCTATGCCTGGGTTACTGTTTGCCTTGTCACCTTCCATACCAATACCGGGAGATGCTTCCAACCAGCCTATACCCTTACTAACCATTACCTGGGAGCCTTCTAGAGGAAACATTCCTCGCAAATTCCAACATGCAGTGGTCAGCCAATACTTTTTCTGTTACAAAGTTCCTCCTGGTGTATTTGATCAACTATCAGGGCCGCTGATCCTAGAGTCCGGTTCATTTATTAAAGACTGGGCTTCCTGTAGGGGTTCTTCTGCCGTTTCTGCTCTGGAACCCTCTGGTTCTTCACAGCCCTGGATTTCCAAGTCATTTTGCGAGGCGAGCCATGTACCAAAGATGTTTCTTCCATCAATCTCATATCCTAGAACTGTACTCACCAAAAAACTGCTCGTTTACGGATGCCCTTTCCACCTAAAGAATTTTAGGAACAACTCAATGTCCCCAAGACCCATGGATGGTCCTGTCTGGCCGCAGTTCTCACCGGGGGGTGGGGGTACACTAAGGACTAACCACGAGTCTCTGGAACACGACTCTAACCCCAATCCTAGACGGTTCAGCAACAATTCCCGGTCCCCCAACTCTAGGTGTGCTCATGTTCGCCCGGAGGTCTCGCGTGAAGGGGGGGGGGTACTGTAAGGAATCCGCTCTGCAGTTTACTGGTTGCCTTACCTTGCAGACAGGTGCAGTCCTGGAGCACCTCTCCTGATGTTTGCTGCAGCTTGGATTCACTCACCAAAGCAATACACACTCCCTCTGGTATCTATTGCAGCTGTGCAGCCTATCCAACCTAGACTTGCATTCACTCATTGGAGCAGTACCTTCACACCCCCCTCCGGGGATTGGCCCGCTGGCCTTTAAGTACTGTCTTCCCATAATGCTCCCGGCCGAGCATAGTCCTAACTGGATGTCTACTGTTTTGCCACAAGCCCTCGCTTGTTCTCCTATGCTAATACCAGGTTCCGCCCTGCGTCCTTCAGCTTCCTTCAAGCCGCTTGTTCTCCTATGCTGATACCAGGTTCCGCCCTGCGTCCTTCAGCTCCCTTCAAGCCGCTTGTTCTCCTATGCTGATACGGAGGTTCCGCCCTGCGTCCTTCAGCTTCCTTCAAGCTCCCGCTTGTTCTCCTGCGCTGAAGCAAAGGTATCCCCTATGTCTTCAGCTTCCTGCTTTCCTGCACTGAGGCAAAGGTATCCCCCGCGCCCTTCAGTCTCCTGATTCCTGCACTGTAGCGGAGGTTTCCCTGTGGATCTTCAGCTTCCTGGTTCCTGGGGCCTACTCTTTCCCTAATCTAGAGAGGCCGTGTCCTGGTTCCTGCGCTGTTACAGAGGATTCCCCAGCCGCTCAGGACTCTTGCGCTGTAGCACTGGTGCACCCGTGCAGCAAAGCGGTGTGCTATTCTGGTCTGCCTACCATCTCCTGTGACCAGTACCATGGGCCATGGTCGTCGCTCGCGCAGAGGCCAACCCCGCGCTCCTAAGCTGAAGCGGGGCTCTCCTGACTACCTGTTGCCGAACTCTTGCCTGAACAATGTTTATCCTGATATCTCCTGTCCTGACCCTGGCTTGTACAACGACGACGCTGTCTTCTCCTTTCCTGATCCTGCTACGTATGACAACGAACTGCGCAATCCGGATCAGCCTGCGCGGTCTCAGGTCGGTGCTTTTACAACCCCACCTCAGCCTCGCGGTCCGACCCTGGTTTGTGGCGAGCAGAACCCTGACAGTATGCTCGGCCACACAAACTCGGACCGCCCTGTGGTGAGGGTTGGTAAGTTTCTGTCTGAAAGCCTGTCCCAGCCTGTAAACCAGTCCCAGTGTGAATACCAGTTTCTATGTGAGATAACACCCCTGATTGAAGATCTGATTGTGTTTGTAGGTTTAACCCCTTTGCAAAACAAATGCCGTAATGATCTCATGATGAAGGTTTACCGCCTCCGGGACTTAAAACAATCGCTGGCCGCTTGTATTTGCTTTCCTGGTTACCCTTTAACTTGGGAAAATGTGTACCCTTTAGAATTGGACGACGCCCAAAAGGAACTCTCTTCCCTGGCCTTGTCTTTAGACATTTATATAGCAAAAGAGGACCCTCTCCTCATCTTGGCTGATGCCTATAAAACACTCCATATCCTTTCCATGACATTGGACATTTGCATAAAGGAACAGGATCCTCCCCTCGCCAGCTTCGCTGCCGCTTGGCTGTATCCCTGGTCTACCACGGATCCTTGCCCTGAGTGTATGGCCGGGTTCCCTGACACCAATGATATGTTTTCGTTAACCCCGGTCGATCAGTCCTGTGAGGTCCCCCTGGAGGATACATATGTTGCTCTACCCAGCACTAATGTTCTAGTATCAGAGAATAAGTTCATTAGTTCTCCTATTTCTAGCTCAGAAGTCCTTTCTCTAGGTCTTGAGTGTTTTCCAGCTTTAACCCCTGCCGAGCAGTCCTGTGAGGTTCCCCTGGAGAATACATATGTTTCACTAGCCAACACTAAGGTTCTACTATCAGAGAATAAGTCCCTTTGTTCCCCTATTTCTAACTCCGAATCTGTCACTCTTGAGGGTTTTCCAGCTTTAACCTCTGCTAGGCAGTCCTGTGCGCTTTCCCCGTCAGAGAAAGAATCCCTAAGTTCTGTTCCCAGGGTTATTTCTGTATTAACCCCTGTGGGGCAGCTCTCTGAGTTTCCTTTGGTAAATCCCTGTTCTCTGTCAGCCATGGTCACGCCCCTAACTCCAGAGGAGAGATTCCTGGTCTCTCCTAATACAGAGAGAAGATTACCTATGTTTTACTCTCAGGCATTGTCTGCATTAACCCCTGTAAATTCTTGCTGCCTCCAAGTTAATGCCTTCGTTTTAGCCTCAGAGAATGAGTCCACAAGTCAGACAGCAGAGGTTGCATTGAGGGATTCCCATAACCGTACGGAGTCCCTAGATATTCTTTGCTATAAATCCCCTGCTTCAGCTCAAGTTTCAGCAGTTTCGTCTCCGAAAACTTCGGCTAAAGTTCTGGTTCCCGATAAATCTATTCAGGAGTCAGGTTTTTCCCTAAGCTTGGTAGCAGAGTTCCTTCTCCCGGGTATTTCACTGAACCAGCCTGTCGCCCACATAGCGGTGATCCCTGCTTCAGCGCATTGTTCCCATATTAGGGAGTCTGCAGTAATTTCTGGTTTCCCAGACATTCCTTACCAAATACCTACTTCAGAGACCAGTACAGTTTTAATTAACCCCCGGGTACTGTCTGAGTTCTCCTCCTCTTTAAGCTTAGGGTTAAAAGCATACAGTAGTCTGTATGTCCCTCCTGGGGTTCATATTGTGTTCCCAGGAATGTTTGCTGACGCACGGTTTTCGCCCAAAAGTGACGCTTTTTCATATAGACTAGTAAGAAACCCACACACTGTTTCTCCTTTCTCTGAATTGTGTCTTACTGGTTTTGAGACTTTGGGAGGTAGTGATTCTCCTTCAGATTCTGAATCTCTTCCTACGATGGTTATTCTGGCTGAGGGTTTCCCTGATTTCTCTCTCCAGGTTAATCCTACAGAGATCAGTATATCTGGGGTCACTCCCTTTGTATTATCTGAGACCATCATGCATATTTTACAAATCCTGGGGTTTAAATCTGAGCTATTTAGCTGTCCTGCCTTTGCTGAAACCCAGTCCCTCAGTACTGTATCTAAATATGTCCCAGCAAACATGGGGTTACTCTGGGAAGAAATTAAAGCTCCTCTCTTAAAGGGTATTTTTTCTCACATGTCCAGCAAATCTAGAACCTCAGTAATTGTTTCTAAGTCACTTATCAATACATCTGATTTTTTCTCTAATCAAACCCAGACACCCTCACTATCGGGTAGGAGTCCTGTGATCAGAGATTTTGCACTAGAAAACACACCTATTCATGTTTTTGTCAGGTTAGGTACCCATGTGGTTAGGGCCATTACAGTTTCGGAAAAGACTCCTTGTACTCCTAAGGTGCCTGTCACTGAGGTACAGACTTCAGCTTCTGATGTTAACTTCCCTCCCGCCACTACCCTGGCTCTGCCTTTTTCTCAAGATACTGATATGAAAATCCCAAGGTCTATTCCTGATTCACTGACAATACTATCTTCCAATGAAGATTTCCCAGTATTGGGGAGCTCTACTGTTGTTTGCTTCTCTGCTCCTGCCAAACCAGGGTTTTGTCCCTCGGAATTTTCGGTTGCCCCTGTTATTTCCTCTCAGTTGGAAATACTCTATACATATCCCAAGATTTCGGTTCCTATGCCTGGGTTACTGCTTGCCTTGTCACCTTCCATACCAATACCGGGAGATGCTTCCAACCAGCCTATACCCTTACTAACCATTACCTGGGAGCCTTCTAGAGGAAACATTCCTCGCAAATTCCAACATGCAGTGGTCAGCCAATACTTTTTCTGTTACAAAGTTCCTCCTGGTGTATTTGATCAACTATCAGGGCCGCTGATCCTAGAGTCCGGTTCATTTATTAAAGACTGGGCTTCCTGTAGGGGTTCTTCTGCCGTTTCTGCTCTGGAACCCTCTGGTTCTTCACAGCCCTGGATTTCCAAGTCATTTTGCGAGGCGAGCCATGTACCAAAGATGTTTCTTCCATCAATCTCATATCCTAGAACTGTACTCACCAAAAAACTGCTCGTTTACGGATGCCCTTTCCACCTAAAGAATTTTAGGAACAACTCAATGTCCCCAAGACCCATGGATGGTCCTGTCTGGCCGCAGTTCTCACCGGGGGGTGGGGGTACACTAAGGACTAACCACGAGTCTCTGGAACACGACTCTAACCCCAATCCTAGACGGTTCAGCAACAATTCCCGGTCCCCCAACTCTAGGTGTGCTCATGTTCGCCCGGAGGTCTCGCGTGAAGGGGGGGGGGGTACTGTAAGGAATCCGCTCCGCAGTTTACTGGTTGCCTTACCTTGCAGACAGGTGCAGTCCTGGAGCACCTCTCCTGATGTTTGCTGCAGCTTGGATTCACTCACCAAAGCAATACACACTCCCTCTGGTATCTATTGCAGCTGTGCAGCCTATCCAACCTAGACTTGCATTCACTCATTGGAGCAGTACCTTCACACCCCCCTCCGGGGATTGGCCCGCTGGCCTTTAAGTACTGTCTTCCCATAATGCTCCCGGCCGAGCATAGTCCTAACTGGATGTCTACTGTTTTGCCACAAGCCCTCGCTTGTTCTCCTATGCTAATACCAGGTTCCGCCCTGCGTCCTTCAGCTTCCTTCAAGCCGCTTGTTCTCCTATGCTGATACCAGGTTCCGCCCTGCGTCCTTCAGCTCCCTTCAAGCCGCTTGTTCTCCTATGCTGATACGGAGGTTCCGCCCTGCGTCCTTCAGTTTCCTTCAAGCTCCCGCTTGTTCTCCTGCGCTGAAGCAAAGGTATCCCCTATGTCTTCAGCTTCCTGCTTTCCTGCACTGAGGCAAAGGTATCCCCCGCGCCCTTCAGTCTCCTGATTCCTGCACTGTAGCGGAGGTTTCCCTGTGGATCTTCAGCTTCCTGGTTCCTGGGGCCTACTCTTTCCCTAATCTAGAGAGGCCGTGTCCTGGTTCCTGCGCTGTTACAGAGGATTCCCCAGCCGCTCAGGACTCTTGCGCTGTAGCACTGGTGCACCCGTGCAGCAAAGCGGTGTGCTATTCTGGTCTGCCTACCATCTCCTGTGACCAGTACCATGGGCCATGGTCGTCGCTCGCGCAGAGGCCAACCCCGCGCTCCTAAGCTGAAGCGGG
Source organism: Ascaphus truei (assembly GCF_040206685.1). Taxonomy (NCBI): domain Eukaryota; kingdom Metazoa; phylum Chordata; class Amphibia; order Anura; family Ascaphidae; genus Ascaphus; species Ascaphus truei. Next base: position 207,923,173 of record NC_134483.1, on the reverse strand, counting down.
GCTCTCCTGACTACCTGTTGCCGAACTCTTGCCTGAACAATGTTTATCCTGATATCGCCTGTCCTGACCCTGGCTTGTACAACGACGACGCTGTCTTCTCCTTTCCTGATCCTGCTACGTATGACAACGAACTGCGCAATCCGGATCAGCCTGCGCGGTCTCAGGTCGGTGCTTTTACAACCCCACCTCAGCCTCGCGGTCCGACCCTGGTTTGTGGCGAGCAGAACCCTGACAGTATGCTCGGCCACACAAACTCGGACCGCCCTGTGGTGAGGGTTGGTAAGTTTCTGTCTGAAAGCCTGTCCCAGCCTGTAAACCAGTCCCAGTGTGAATACCAGTTTCTATGTGAGATAACACCCCTGATTGAAGATCTGATTGTGTTTGTAGGTTTAACCCCTTTGCAAAACAAATGCCGTAATGATCTCATGATGAAGGTTTACCGCCTCCGGGACTTAAAACAATCGCTGGCCGCTTGTATTTGCTTTCCTGGTTACCCTTTAACTTGGGAAAATGTGTACCCTTTAGAATTGGACGACGCCCAAAAGGAACTCTCTTCCCTGGCCTTGTCTTTAGACATTTATATAGCAAAAGAGGACCCTCTCCTCATCTTGGCTGATGCCTATAAAACACTCCATATCCTTTCCATGACATTGGACATTTGCATAAAGGAACAGGATCCTCCCCTCGCCAGCTTCGCTGCCGCTTGGCTGTATCCCTGGTCTACCACGGATCCTTGCCCTGAGTGTATGGCCGGGTTCCCTGACACCAATGATATGTTTTCGTTAACCCCGGTCGATTAGTCCTGTGAGGTCCCCCTGGAGGATACATATGTTGCTCTACCCAGCACTAATGTTCTAGTATCAGAGAATAAGTTCATTAGTTCTCCTATTTCTAGCTCAGAAGTCCTTTCTCTAGGTCTTGAGGGTTTTCCAGCTTTAACCCCTGCCGAGCAGTCCTGTGAGGTTCCCCTGGAGAATACATATGTTTCACTAGCCAACACTAAGGTTCTACTATCAGAGAATAAGTCCCTTTGTTCCCCTATTTCTAACTCCGAATCTGTCACTCTTGAGGGTTTTCCAGCTTTAACCTCTGCTAGGCAGTCCTGTGCGCTTTCCCCGTCAGAGAAAGAATCCCTAAGTTCTGTTCCCAGGGTTATTTCTGTATTAACCCCTGTGGGGCAGCTCTCTGAGTTTCCTTTGGTAAATCCCTGTTCTCTGTCAGCCATGGTCACGCCCCTAACTCCAGAGGAGAGATTCCTGGTCTCTCCTAATACAGAGAGAAGATTACCTATGTTTTACTCTCAGGCATTGTCTGCATTAACCCCTGTAAATTCTTGCTGCCTCCAAGTTAATGCCTTCGTTTTAGCCTCAGAGAATGAGTCCACAAGTCAGACAGCAGAGGTTGCATTGAGGGATTCCCATAACCGTTCGGAGTCCCTAGATATTCTTTGCTATAAATCCCCTGCTTCAGCTCAAGTTTCAGCAGTTTCGTCTCCGAAAACTTCGGCTAAAGTTCTGGTTCCCGATAAATCTATTCAGGAGTCAGGTTTTTCCCTAAGCTTGGTAGCAGAGTTCCTTCTCCCGGGTATTTCACTGAACCAGCCTGTCGCCCACATAGCGGTGATCCCTGCTTCAGCGCATTGTTCCCATATTAGGGAGTCTGCAGTAATTTCTGGTTTCCCAGACATTCCTTACCAAATACCTACTTCAGAGACCAGTACAGTTTTAATTAACCCCCGGGTACTGTCTGAGTTCTCCTCCTCTTTAAGCTTAGGGTTAAAAGCATACAGTAGTCTGTATGTCCCTCCTGGGGTTCATATTGTGTTCCCAGGAATGTTTGCTGACGCACGGTTTTCGCCCAAAAGTGACGCTTTTTCATATAGACTAGTAAGAAACCCACACACTGTTTCTCCTTTCTCTGAATTGTGTCTTACTGGTTTTGAGACTTTGGGAGGTAGTGATTCTCCTTCAGATTCTGAATCTCTTCCTACGATGGTTATTCTGGCTGAGGGTTTCCCTGATTTCTCTCTCCAGGTTAATCCTCCAGAGATCAGTATATCTGGGGTCACTCCCTTTGTATTATCTGAGACCATCATGCATATTTTACAAATCCTGGGGTTTAAATCTGAGCTATTTAGCTGTCCTGCCTTTGCTGAAACCCAGTCCCTCAGTACTGTATCTAAATATGTCCCAGAAAACATGGGGTTACTCTGGGAAGAAATTAAAGCTCCTCTCTTAAAGGGTATTTTTTCTCACATGTCCAGCAAATCTAGAACCTCAGTAATTGTTTCTAAGTCACTTATCAATACATCTGATTTTTTCTCTAATCAAACCCAGACACCCTCACTATCGGGTAGGAGTCCTGTGATCAGAGATTTTGCACTAGAAAACACACCTATTCATGTTTTTGTCAGGTTAGGTACCCATGTGGTTAGGGCCATTACAGTTTCGGAAAAGACTCCTTGTACTCCTAAGGTGCCTGTCACTGAGGTACAGACTTCAGCTTCTGATGTTAACTTCCCTCCCGCCACTACCCTGGCTCTGCCTTTTTCTCAAGATACTGATATGAAAATCCCAAGGTCTATTCCTGATTCACTGACAATACTATCTTCCAATGAAGATTTCCCAGTATTGGGGAGCTCTACTGTTGTTTGCTTCTCTGCTCCTGCCAAACCATGGTTTTGTCCCTCGGAATTTTCGGTTGCCCCTGTTATTTCCTCTCAGTTGGAAATACTCTATACATATCCCAAGATTTCGGTTCCTATGCCTGGGTTACTGCTTGCCTTGTCACCTTCCATACCAATACCGGGAGATGCTTCCAACCAGCCTATACCCTTACTAACCATTACCTGGGAGCCTTCTAGAGGAAATATTCCTCGCAAATTCCAACATGCAGTGGTCAGCCAATACTTTTTCTGTTACAAAGTTCCTCCTGGTGTATTTGATCAACTATCAGGGCCGCTGATCCTAGAGTCCGGTTCATTTATTAAAGACTGGGCTTCCTGTAGGGGTTCTTCTGCCGTTTCTGCTCTGGAACCCTCTGGTTCTTCACAGCCCTGGATTTCCAAGTCATTTTGCGAGGCGAGCCATGTACCAAAGATGTTTCTTCCATCAATCTCATATCCTAGAACTGTACTCACCAAAAAACTGCTCGTTTACGGATGCCCTTTCCACCTAAAGAATTTTAGGAACAACTCAATGTCCCCAAGACCCATGGATGGTCCTGTCTGGCCGCAGTTCTCACCGGGGGGTGGGGGTACACTAAGGACTAACCACGAGTCTCTGGAACACGACTCTAACCCCAATCCTAGACGGTTCAGCAACAATTCCCGGTCCCCCAACTCTAGGTGTGCTCATGTTCGCCCGGAGGTCTCGCGTGAAGGGGGGGGGGGTACTGTAAGGAATCCGCTCCGCAGTTTACTGGTTGCCTTACCTTGCAGACAGGTGCAGTCCTGGAGCACCTCTCCTGATGTTTGCTGCAGCTTGGATTCACTCACCAAAGCAATACACACTCCCTCTGGTATCTATTGCAGCTGTGCAGCCTATCCAACCTAGACTTGCATTCACTCATTGGAGCAGTACCTTCACACCCCCCTCCGGGGATTGGCCCGCTGGCCTTTAAGTACTGTCTTCCCATAATGCTCCCGGCCGAGCATAGTCCTAACTGGATGTCTACTGTTTTGCCACAAGCCCTCGCTTGTTCTCCTATGCTAATACCAGGTTCCGCCCTGCGTCCTTCAGCTTCCTTCAAGCCGCTTGTTCTCCTATGCTGATACCAGGTTCCGCCCTGCGTCCTTCAGCTCCCTTCAAGCCGCTTGTTCTCCTATGCTGATACGGAGGTTCCGCCCTGCGTCCTTCAGCTTCCTTCAAGCTCCCGCTTGTTCTCCTGCGCTGAAGCAAAGGTATCCCCTATGTCTTCAGCTTCCTGCTTTCCTGCACTGAGGCAAAGGTATCCCCCGCGCCCTTCAGTCTCCTGATTCCTGCACTGTAGCGGAGGTTTCCCTGTGGATCTTCAGCTTCCTGGTTCCTGGGGCCTACTCTTTCCCTAATCTAGAGAGGCCGTGTCCTGGTTCCTGCGCTGTTACAGAGGATTCCCCAGCCGCTCAGGACTCTTGCGCTGTAGCACTGGTGCACCCGTGCAGCAAAGCGGTGTGCTATTCTGGTCTGCCTACCATCTCCTGTGACCAGTACCATGGGCCATGGTCGTCGCTCGCGCAGAGGCCAACCCCGCGCTCCTAAGCTGAAGCGGGGCTCTCCTGACTACCTGTTGTCGAACTCTTGCCTGAACAATGTTTATCCTGATATCGCCTGTCCTGACCCTGGCTTGTACAACGACGACGCTGTCTTCTCCTTTCCTGATCCTGCTACGTATGACAACGAACTGCGCAATCCGGATCAGCCTGCGCGGTCTCAGGTCGGTGCTTTTACAACCCCACCTCAGCCTCGCGGTCCGACCCTGGTTTGTGGCGAGCAGAACCCTGACAGTATGCTCGGCCACACAAACTCGGACCGCCCTGTGGTGAGGGTTGGTAAGTTTCTGTCTGAAAGCCTGTCCCAGCCTGTAAACCAGTCCCAGTGTGAATACCAGTTTCTATGTGAGATAACACCCCTGATTGAAGATCTGATTGTGTTTGTAGGTTTAACCCCTTTGCAAAACAAATGCCGTAATGATCTCATGATGAAGGTTTACCGCCTCCGGGACTTAAAACAATCGCTGGCCGCTTGTATTTGCTTTCCTGGTTACCCTTTAACTTGGGAAAATGTGTACCCTTTAGAATTGGACGACGCCCAAAAGGAACTCTCTTCCCTGGCCTTGTCTTTAGACATTTATATAGCAAAAGAGGACCCTCTCCTCATCTTGGCTGATGCCTATAAAACACTCCATATCCTTTCCATGACATTGGACATTTGCATAAAGGAACAGGATCCTCCCCTCGCCAGCTTCGCTGCCGCTTGGCTGTATCCCTGGTCTACCACGGATCCTTGCCCTGAGTGTATGGCCGGGTTCCCTGACACCAATGATATGTTTTCGTTAACCCCGGTCGATTAGTCCTGTGAGGTCCCCCTGGAGGATACATATGTTGCTCTACCCAGCACTAATGTTCTAGTATCAGAGAATAAGTTCATTAGTTCTCCTATTTCTAGCTCAGAAGTCCTTTCTCTAGGTCTTGAGGGTTTTCCAGCTTTAACCCCTGCCGAGCAGTCCTGTGAGGTTCCCCTGGAGAATACATATGTTTCACTAGCCAACACTAAGGTTCTACTATCAGAGAATAAGTCCCTTTGTTCCCCTATTTCTAACTCCGAATCTGTCACTCTTGAGGGTTTTCCAGCTTTAACCTCTGCTAGGCAGTCCTGTGCGCTTTCCCCGTCAGAGAAAGAATCCCTAAGTTCTGTTCCCAGGGTTATTTCTGTATTAACCCCTGTGGGGCAGCTCTCTGAGTTTCCTTTGGTAAATCCCTGTTCTCTGTCAGCCATGGTCACGCCCCTAACTCCAGAGGAGAGATTCCTGGTCTCTCCTAATACAGAGAGAAGATTACCTGTGTTTTACTCTCAGGCATTGTCTGCATTAACCCCTGTAAATTCTTGCTGCCTCCAAGTTAATGCCTTCGTTTTAGCCTCAGAGAATGAGTCCACAAGTCAGACAGCAGAGGTTGCATTGAGGGATTCCCATAACCGTACGGAGTCCCTAGATATTCTTTGCTATAAATCCCCTGCTTCAGCTCAAGTTTCAGCAGTTTCGTCTCCGAAAACTTCGGCTAAAGTTCTGGTTCCCGATAAATCTATTCAGGAGTCAGGTTTTTCCCTAAGCTTGGTAGCAGAGTTCCTTCTCCCGGGTATTTCACTGAACCAGCCTGTCGCCCACATAGCGGTGATCCCTGCTTCAGCGCATTGTTCCCATATTAGGGAGTCTGCAGTAATTTCTGGTTTCCCAGACATTCCTTACCAAATACCTACTTCAGAGACCAGTACAGTTTTAATTAACCCCCGGGTACTGTCTGAGTTCTCCTCCTCTTTAAGCTTAGGGTTAAAAGCATACAGTAGTCTGTATGTCCCTCCTGGGGTTCATATTGTGTTCCCAGGAATGTTTGCTGACGCACGGTTTTCGCCCAAAAGTGACGCTTTTTCATATAGACTAGTAAGAAACCCACACACTGTTTCTCCTTTCTCTGAATTGTGTCTTACTGGTTTTGAGACTTTGGGAGGTAGTGATTCTCCTTCAGATTCTGAATCTCTTCCTACGATGGTTATTCTGGCTGAGGGTTTCCCTGATTTCTCTCTCCAGGTTAATCCTCCAGAGATCAGTATATCTGGGGTCACTCCCTTTGTATTATCTGAGACCATCATGCATATTTTACAAATCCTGGGGTTTAAATCTGAGCTATTTAGCTGTCCTGCCTTTGCTGAAACCCAGTCCCTCAGTACTGTATCTAAATATGTCCCAGCAAACATGGGGTTACTCTGGGAAGAAATTAAAGCTCCTCTCTTAAAGGGTATTTTTTCTCACATGTCCAGCAAATCTAGAACCTCAGTAATTGTTTCTAAGTCACTTATCAATACATCTGATTTTTTCTCTAATCAAACCCAGACACCCTCACTATCGGGTAGGAGTCCTGTGATCAGAGATTTTGCACTAGAAAACACACCTATTCATGTTTTTGTCAGGTTAGGTACCCATGTGGTTAGGGCCATTACAGTTTCGGAAAATACTCCTTGTACTCCTAAGGTGCCTGTCACTGAGGTACAGACTTCAGCTTCTGATGTTAACTTCCCTCCCGCCACTACCCTGGCTCTGCCTTTTTCTCAAGATACTGATATGAAAATCCCAAGGTCTATTCCTGATTCACTGACAATACTATCTTCCAATGAAGATTTCCCAGTATTGGGGAGCTCTACTGTTGTTTGCTTCTCTGCTCCTGCCAAACCATGGTTTTGTCCCTCGGAATTTTCGGTTGCCCCTGTTATTTCCTCTCAGTTGGAAATACTCTATACATATCCCAAGATTTCGGTTCCTATGCCTGGGTTACTGCTTGCCTTGTCACCTTCCATACCAATACCGGGAGATGCTTCCAACCAGCCTATACCCTTACTAACCATTACCTGGGAGCCTTCTAGAGGAAAAATTCCTCGCAAATTCCAACATGCAGTGGTCAGCCAATACTTTTTCTGTTACAAAGTTCCTCCTGGTGTATTTGATCAACTATCAGGGCCGCTGATCCTAGAGTCCGGTTCATTTATTAAAGACTGGGCTTCCTGTAGGGGTTCTTCTGCCGTTTCTGCTCTGGAACCCTCTGGTTCTTCACAGCCCTGGATTTCCAAGTCATTTTGCGAGGCGAGCCATGTACCAAAGATGTTTCTTCCATCAATCTCATATCCTAGAACTGTACTCACCAAAAAACTGCTCGTTTACGGATGCCCTTTCCACCTAAAGAATTTTAGGAACAACTCAATGTCCCCAAGACCCATGGATGGTCCTGTCTGGCCGCAGTTCTCACCGGGGGGTGGGGGTACACTAAGGACTAACCACGAGTCTCTGGAACACGACTCTAACCCCAATCCTAGACGGTTCAGCAACAATTCCCGGTCCCCCAACTCTAGGTGTGCTCATGTTCGCCCGGAGGTCTCGCGTGAAGGGGGGGGGGTACTGTAAGGAATCCGCTCTGCAGTTTACTGGTTGCCTTACCTTGCAGACAGGTGCAGTCCTGGAGCACCTCTCCTGATGTTTGCTGCAGCTTGGATTCACTCACCAAAGCAATACACACTCCCTCTGGTATCTATTGCAGCTGTGCAGCCTATCCAACCTAGACTTGCATTCACTCATTGGAGCAGTACCTTCACACCCCCCTCCGGGGATTGGCCCGCTGGCCTTTAAGTACTGTCTTCCCATAATGCTCCCGGCCGAGCATAGTCCTAACTGGATGTCTACTGTTTTGCCACAAGCCCTCGCTTGTTCTCCTATGCTAATACCAGGTTCCGCCCTGCGTCCTTCAGCTTCCTTCAAGCCGCTTGTTCTCCTATGCTGATACCAGGTTCCGCCCTGCGTCCTTCAGCTCCCTTCAAGCCGCTTGTTCTCCTATGCTGATACGGAGGTTCCGCCCTGCGTCCTTCAGCTTCCTTCAAGCTCCCGCTTGTTCTCCTGCGCTGAAGCAAAGGTATCCCCTATGTCTTCAGCTTCCTGCTTTCCTGCACTGAGGCAAAGGTATCCCCCGCGCCCTTCAGTCTCCTGATTCCTGCACTGTAGCGGAGGTTTCCCTGTGGATCTTCAGCTTCCTGGTTCCTGGGGCCTACTCTTTCCCTAATCTAGAGAGGCCGTGTCCTGGTTCCTGCGCTGTTACAGAGGATTCCCCAGCCGCTCAGGACTCTTGCGCTGTAGCACTGGTGCACCCGTGCAGCAAAGCGGTGTGCTATTCTGGTCTGCCTACCATCTCCTGTGACCAGTACCATGGGCCATGGTCGTCGCTCGCGCAGAGGCCAACCCCGCGCTCCTAAGCTGAAGCGGGGCTCTCCTGACTACCTGTTGCCGAACTCTTGCCTGAACAATGTTTATCCTGATATCTCCTGTCCTGACCCTGGCTTGTACAACGACGACGCTGTCTTCTCCTTTCCTGATCCTGCTACGTATGACAACGAACTGCGCAATCCGGATCAGCCTGCGCGGTCTCAGGTCGGTGCTTTTACAACCCCACCTCAGCCTCGCGGTCCGACCCTGGTTTGTGGCGAGCAGAACCCTGACAGTATGCTCGGCCACACAAACTCGGACCGCCCTGTGGTGAGGGTTGGTAAGTTTCTGTCTGAAAGCCTGTCCCAGCCTGTAAACCAGTCCCAGTGTGAATACCAGTTTCTATGTGAGATAACACCCCTGATTGAAGATCTGATTGTGTTTGTAGGTTTAACCCCTTTGCAAAACAAATGCCGTAATGATCTCATGATGAAGGTTTACCGCCTCCGGGACTTAAAACAATCGCTGGCCGCTTGTATTTGCTTTCCTGGTTACCCTTTAACTTGGGAAAATGTGTACCCTTTAGAATTGGACGACGCCCAAAAGGAACTCTCTTCCCTGGCCTTGTCTTTAGACATTTATATAGCAAAAGAGGACCCTCTCCTCATCTTGGCTGATGCCTATAAAACACTCCATATCCTTTCCATGACATTGGACATTTGCATAAAGGAACAGGATCCTCCCCTCGCCAGCTTCGCTGCCGCTTGGCTGTATCCCTGGTCTACCACGGATCCTTGCCCTGAGTGTATGGCCGGGTTCCCTGACACCAATGATATGTTTTCGTTAACCCCGGTCGATTAGTCCTGTGAGGTCCCCCTGGAGGATACATATGTTGCTCTACCCAGCACTAATGTTCTAGTATCAGAGAATAAGTTCATTAGTTCTCCTATTTCTAGCTCAGAAGTCCTTTCTCTAGGTCTTGAGGGTTTTCCAGCTTTAACCCCTGCCGAGCAGTCCTGTGAGGTTCCCCTGGAGAATACATATGTTTCACTAGCCAACACTAAGGTTCTACTATCAGAGAATAAGTCCCTTTGTTCCCCTATTTCTAACTCCGAATCTGTCACTCTTGAGGGTTTTCCAGCTTTAACCTCTGCTAGGCAGTCCTGTGCGCTTTCCCCGTCAGAGAAAGAATCCCTAAGTTCTGTTCCCAGGGTTATTTCTGTATTAACCCCTGTGGGGCAGCTCTCTGAGTTTCCTTTGGTAAATCCCTGTTCTCTGTCAGCCATGGTCACGCCCCTAACTCCAGAGGAGAGATTCCTGGTCTCTCCTAATACAGAGAGAAGATTACCTATGTTTTACTCTCAGGCATTGTCTGCATTAACCCCTGTAAATTCTTGCTGCCTCCAAGTTAATGCCTTCGTTTTAGCCTCAGAGAATGAGTCCACAAGTCAGACAGCAGAGGTTGCATTGAGGGATTCCCATAACCGTACGGAGTCCCTAGATATTCTTTGCTATAAATCCCCTGCTTCAGCTCAAGTTTCAGCAGTTTCGTCTCCGAAAACTTCGGCTAAAGTTCTGGTTCCCGATAAATCTATTCAGGAGTCAGGTTTTTCCCTAAGCTTGGTAGCAGAAATCCTTCTCCCGGGTATTTCACTGAACCAGCCTGTCGCCCACATAGCGGTGATCCCTGCTTCAGCGCATTGTTCCCATATTAGGGAGTCTGCAGTAATTTCTGGTTTCCCAGACATTCCTTACCAAATACCTACTTCAGAGACCAGTACAGTTTTAATTAACCCCCGGGTACTGTCTGAGTTCTCCTCCTCTTTAAGCTTAGGGTTAAAAGCATACAGTAGTCTGTATGTCCCTCCTGGGGTTCATATTGTGTTCCCAGGAATGTTTGCTGACGCACGGTTTTCGCCCAAAAGTGACGCTTTTTCATATAGACTAGTAAGAAACCCACACACTGTTTCTCCTTTCTCTGAATTGTGTCTTACTGGTTTTGAGACTTTGGGAGGTAGTGATTCTCCTTCAGATTCTGAATCTCTTCCTACGATGGTTATTCTGGCTGAGGGTTTCCCTGATTTCTCTCTCCAGGTTAATACTACAGAGATCAGTATATCTGGGGTCACTCCCTTTGTATTATCTGAGACCATCATGCATATTTTACAAATCCTGGGGTTTAAATCTGAGCTATTTAGCTGTCCTGCCTTTGCTGAAACCCAGTCCCTCAGTACTGTATCTAAATATGTCCCAGCAAACATGGGGTTACTCTGGGAAGAAATTAAAGCTCCTCTCTTAAAGGGTATTTTTTCTCACATGTCCAGCAAATCTAGAACCTCAGTAATTGTTTCTAAGTCACTTATCAATACATCTGATTTTTTCTCTAATCAAACCCAGACACCCTCACTATCGGGTAGGAGTCCTGTGATCAGAGATTTTGCACTAGAAAACACACCTATTCATGTTTTTGTCAGGTTAGGTACCCATGTGGTTAGGGCCATTACAGTTTCGGAAAAGACTCCTTGTACTCCTAAGGTGCCTGTCACTGAGGTACAGACTTCAGCTTCTGATGTTAACTTCCCTCCCGCCACTACCCTGGCTCTGCCTTTTTCTCAAGATACTGATATGAAAATCCCAAGGTCTATTCCTGATTCACTGACAATACTATCTTCCAATGAAGATTTCCCAGTATTGGGGAGCTCTACTGTTGTTTGCTTCTCTGCTCCTGCCAAACCATGGTTTTGTCCCTCGGAATTTTCGGTTGCCCCTGTTATTTCCTCTCAGTTGGAAATACTCTATACATATCCCAAGATTTCGGTTCCTATGCCTGGGTTACTGCTTGCCTTGTCACCTTCCATACCAATACCGGGAGATGCTTCCAACCAGCCTATACCCTTACTAACCATTACCTGGGAGCCTTCTAGAGGAAAAATTCCTCGCAAATTCCAACATGCAGTGGTCAGCCAATACTTTTTCTGTTACAAAGTTCCTCCTGGTGTATTTGATCAACTATCAGGGCCGCTGATCCTAGAGTCCGGTTCATTTATTAAAGACTGGGCTTCCTGTAGGGGTTCTTCTGCCGTTTCTGCTCTGGAACCCTCTGGTTCTTCACAGCCCTGGATTTCCAAGTCATTTTGCGAGGCGAGCCATGTACCAAAGATGTTTCTTCCATCAATCTCATATCCTAGAACTGTACTCACCAAAAAACTGCTCGTTTACGGATGCCCTTTCCACCTAAAGAATTTTAGGAACAACTCAATGTCCCCAAGACCCATGGATGGTCCTGTCTGGCCGCAGTTCTCACCGGGGGGTGGGGGTACACTAAGGACTAACCACGAGTCTCTGGAACACGACTCTAACCCCAATCCTAGACGGTTCAGCAACAATTCCCGGTCCCCCAACTCTAGGTGTGCTCATGTTCGCCCGGAGGTCTCGCGTGAAGGGGGGGGGGGGTACTGTAAGGAATCCGCTCCGCAGTTTACTGGTTGCCTTACCTTGCAGACAGGTGCAGTCCTGGAGCACCTCTCCTGATGTTTGCTGCAGCTTGGATTCACTCACCAAAGCAATACACACTCCCTCTGGTATCTATTGCAGCTGTGCAGCCTATCCAACCTAGACTTGCATTCACTCATTGGAGCAGTACCTTCACACCCCCCTCCGGGGATTGGCCCGCTGGCCTTTAAGTACTGTCTTCCCATAATGCTCCCGGCCGAGCATAGTCCTAACTGGATGTCTACTGTTTTGCCACAAGCCCTCGCTTGTTCTCCTATGCTAATACCAGGTTCCGCCCTGCGTCCTTCAGCTTCCTTCAAGCCGCTTGTTCTCCTATGCTGATACCAGGTTCCGCCCTGCGTCCTTCAGCTCCCTTCAAGCCGCTTGTTCTCCTATGCTGATACGGAGGTTCCGCCCTGCGTCCTTCAGCTTCCTTCAAGCTCCCGCTTGTTCTCCTGCGCTGAAGCAAAGGTATCCCCTATGTCTTCAGCTTCCTGCTTTCCTGCACTGAGGCAAAGGTATCCCCCGCGCCCTTCAGTCTCCTGATTCCTGCACTGTAGCGGAGGTTTCCCTGTGGATCTTCAGCTTCCTGGTTCCTGGGGCCTACTCTTTCCCTAATCTAGAGAGGCCGTGTCCTGGTTCCTGCGCTGTTACAGAGGATTCCCCAGCCGCTCAGGACTCTTGCGCTGTAGCACTGGTGCACCCGTGCAGCAAAGCGGTGTGCTATTCTGGTCTGCCTACCATCTCCTGTGACCAGTACCATGGGCCATGGTCGTCGCTCGCGCAGAGGCCAACCCCGCGCTCCTAAGCTGAAGCGGGGCTCTCCTGACTACCTGTTGCCGAACTCTTGCCTGAACAATGTTTATCCTGATATCGCCTGTCCTGACCCTGGCTTGTACAACGACGACGCTGTCTTCTCCTTTCCTGATCCTGCTACGTATGACAACGAACTGCGCAATCCGGATCAGCCTGCGCGGTCTCAGGTCGGTGCTTTTACAACCCCACCTCAGCCTCGCGGTCCGACCCTGGTTTGTGGCGAGCAGAACCCTGACAGTATGCTCGGCCACACAAACTCGGACCGCCCTGTGGTGAGGGTTGGTAAGTTTCTGTCTGAAAGCCTGTCCCAGCCTGTAAACCAGTCCCAGTGTGAATACCAGTTTCTATGTGAGATAACACCCCTGATTGAAGATCTGATTGTGTTTGTAGGTTTAACCCCTTTGCAAAACAAATGCCGTAATGATCTCATGATGAAGGTTTACCGCCTCCGGGACTTAAAACAATCGCTGGCCGCTTGTATTTGCTTTCCTGGTTACCCTTTAACTTGGGAAAATGTGTACCCTTTAGAATTGGACGACGCCCAAAAGGAACTCTCTTCCCTGGCCTTGTCTTTAGACATTTATATAGCAAAAGAGGACCCTCTCCTCATCTTGGATGATGCCTATAAAACACTCCATATCCTTTCCATGACATTGGACATTTGCATAAAGGAACAGGATCCTCCCCTCGCCAGCTTCGCTGCCGCTTGGCTGTATCCCTGGTCTACCACGGATCCTTGCCCTGAGTGTATGGCCGGGTTCCCTGACACCAATGATATGTTTTCGTTAACCCCGGTCGATTAGTCCTGTGAGGTCCCCCTGGAGGATACATATGTTGCTCTACCCAGCACTAATGTTCTAGTATCAGAGAATAAGTTCATTAGTTCTCCTATTTCTAGCTCAGAAGTCCTTTCTCTAGGTCTTGAGGGTTTTCCAGCTTTAACCCCTGCCGAGCAGTCCTGTGAGGTTCCCCTGGAGAATACATATGTTTCACTAGCCAACACTAAGGTTCTACTATCAGAGAATAAGTCCCTTTGTTCCCCTATTTCTAACTCCGAATCTGTCACTCTTGAGGGTTTTCCAGCTTTAACCTCTGCTAGGCAGTCCTGTGCGCTTTCCCCGTCAGAGAAAGAATCCCTAAGTTCTGTTCCCAGGGTTATTTCTGTATTAACCCCTGTGGGGCAGCTCTCCTAGTTTCCTTTGGTAAATCCCTGTTCTCTGTCAGCCATGGTCACGCCCCTAACTCCAGAGGAGAGATTCCTGGTCTCTCCTAATACAGAGAGAAGATTACCTATGTTTTACTCTCAGGCATTGTCTGCATTAACCCCTGTAAATTCTTGCTGCCTCCAAGTTAATGCCTTCGTTTTAGCCTCAGAGAATGAGTCCACAAGTCAGACAGCAGAGGTTGCATTGAGGGATTCCCATAACCGTACGGAGTCCCTAGATATTCTTTGCTATAAATCCCCTGCTTCAGCTCAAGTTTCAGCAGTTTCGTCTCCGAAAACTTCGGCTAAAGTTCTGGTTCCCGATAAATCTATTCAGGAGTCAGGTTTTTCCCTAAGCTTGGTAGCAGAGTTCCTTCTCCCGGGTATTTCACTGAACCAGCCTGTCGCCCACATAGCGGTGATCCCTGCTTCAGCGCATTGTTCCCATATTAGGGAGTCTGCAGTAATTTCTGGTTTCCCAGACATTCCTTACCAAATACCTACTTCAGAGACCAGTACAGTTTTAATTAACCCCCGGGTACTGTCTGAGTTCTCCTCCTCTTTAAGCTTAGGGTTAAAAGCATACAGTAGTCTGTATGTCCCTCCTGGGGTTCATATTGTGTTCCCAGGAATGTTTGCTGACGCACGGTTTTCGCCCAAAAGTGACGCTTTTTCATATAGACTAGTAAGAAACCCACACACTGTTTCTCCTTTCTCTGAATTGTGTCTTACTGGTTTTGAGACTTTGGGAGGTAGTGATTCTCCTTCAGATTCTGAATCTCTTCCTACGATGGTTATTCTGGCTGAGGGTTTCCCTGATTTCTCTCTCCAGGTTAATCCTCCAGAGATCAGTATATCTGGGGTCACTCCCTTTGTATTATCTGAGACCATCATGCATATTTTACAAATCCTGGGGTTTAAATCTGAGCTATTTAGCTGTCCTGCCTTTGCTGAAACCCAGTCCCTCAGTACTGTATCTAAATATGTCCCAGCAAACATGGGGTTACTCTGGGAAGAAATTAAAGCTCCTCCCTTAAAGGGTATTTTTTCTCACATGTCCAGCAAATCTAGAACCTCAGTAATTGTTTCTAAGTCACTTATCAATACATCTGATTTTTTCTCTAATCAAACCCAGACACCCTCACTATCGGGTAGGAGTCCTGTGATCAGAGATTTTGCACTAGAAAACACACCTATTCATGTTTCTGTCAGGTTAGGTACCCATGTGGTTAGGGCCATTACAGTTTCGGAAAAGACTCCTTGTACTCCTAAGGTGCCTGTCACTGAGGTACAGACTTCAGCTTCTGATGTTAACTTCCCTCCCGCCACTACCCTGGCTCTGCCTTTTTCTCAAGATACTGATATGAAAATCCCAAGGTCTATTCCTGATTCACTGACAATACTATCTTCCAATGAAGATTTCCCAGTATTGGGGAGCTCTACTGTTGTTTGCTTCTCTGCTCCTGCCAAACCATGGTTTTGTCCCTCGGAATTTTCGGTTGCCCCTGTTATTTCCTCTCAGTTGGAAATACTCTATACATATCCCAAGATTTCGGTTCCTATGCCTGGGTTACTGCTTGCCTTGTCACCTTCCATACCAATACCGGGAGATGCTTCCAACCAGCCTATACCCTTACTAACCATTACCTGGGAGCCTTCTAGAGGAAAAATTCCTCGCAAATTCCAACATGCAGTGGTCAGCCAATACTTTTTCTGTTACAAAGTTCCTCCTGGTGTATTTGATCAACTATCAGGGCCGCTGATCCTAGAGTCCGGTTCATTTATTAAAGACTGGGCTTCCTGTAGGGGTTCTTCTGCCGTTTCTGCTCTGGAACCCTCTGGTTCTTCACAGCCCTGGATTTCCAAGTCATTTTGCGAGGCGAGCCATGTACCAAAGATGTTTCTTCCATCAATCTCATATCCTAGAACTGTACTCACCAAAAAACTGCTCGTTTACGGATGCCCTTTCCACCTAAAGAATTTTAGGAACAACTCAATGTCCCCAAGACCCATGGATGGTCCTGTCTGGCCGCAGTTCTCACCGGGGTGTGGGGGTACACTAAGGACTAACCACGAGTCTCTGGAACACGACTCTAACCCCAATCCTAGACGGTTCAGCAACAATTCCTGGTCCCCCAACTCTAGGTGTGCTCATGTTCGCCCGGAGGTCTCGCGTGAAGGGGGGGGGGGTACTGTAAGGAATCCGCTCCGCAGTTTACTGGTTGCCTTACCTTGCAGACAGGTGCAGTCCTGGAGCACCTCTCCTGATGTTTGCTGCAGCCTGGATTCACTCACCAAAGCAATACACACTCCCTCTGGTATCTATTGTAGCTGTGCAGCCTATCCAACCTAGACTTGCATTCACTCATTGGAGCAGTACCTTCACACCCCCCTCCGGGTATTGGCCCGCTGGCCTTTAAGTACTGTCTTCCCATAATGCTCCCGGCCGAGCATAGTCCTAACTGGATGTCTACTGTTTTGCCACAAGCCCTCGCTTGTTCTCCTATGCTAATACCAGGTTCCGCCCTGCGTCCTTCAGCTTCCTTCAAGCCGCTTGTTCTCCTATGCTGATACCAGGTTCCGCCCTGCGTCCTTCAGCTCCCTTCAAGCCGCTTGTTCTCCTATGCTGATACGGAGGTTCCGCCCTGCGTCCTTCAGCTTCCTTCAAGCTCCCGCTTGTTCTCCTGCGCTGAAGCAAAGGTATCCCCTGTCTTCAGCTTCCTGCTTTCCTGCACTGAGGCAAAGGTATCCCCCGCGCCCTTCAGTCTCCTGATTCCTGCACTGTAGCGGAGGTTTCCCTGTGGATCTTCAGCTTCCTGGTTCCTGGGGCCTACTCTTTCCCTAATCTAGAGAGGCCGTGTCCTGGTTCCTGCGCTGTTACAGAGGATTCCCCAGCCGCTCAGGACTCTTGCGCTGTAGCACTGGTGCACCCGTGCAGCAAAGCGGTGTGCTATTCTGGTCTGCCTACCATCTCCTGTGACCAGTACCATGGGCCATGGTCGTCGCTCGCGCAGAGGCCAACCCCGCGCTCCTAAGCTGAAGCGGGGCTCTCCTGACTACCTGTTGCCGAACTCTTGCCTGAACAATGTTTATCCTGATATCTCCTGTCCTGACCCTGGCTTGTACAACGACGACGCTGTCTTCTCCTTTCCTGATCCTGCTACGTATGACAACGAACTGCGCAATCCGGATCAGCCTGCGCGGTCTCAGGTCGGTGCTTTTACAACCCCACCTCAGCCTCGCGGTCCGACCCTGGTTTGTGGCGAGCAGAACCCTGACAGTATGCTCGGCCACACAAACTCGGACCGCCCTGTGGTGAGGGTTGGTAAGTTTCTGTCTGAAAGCCTGTCCCAGCCTGTAAACCAGTCTCAGTGTGAATACCAGTTTCTATGTGAGATAACACCCCTGATTGAAGATCTGATTGTGTTTGTAGGTTTAACCCCTTTGCAAAACAAATGCCGTAATGATCTCATGATGAAGGTTTACCGCCTCCGGGACTTAAAACAATCGCTGGCCGCTTGTATTTGCTTTCCTGGTTACCCTTTAACTTGGGAAAATGTGTACCCTTTAGAATTGGACGACGCCCAAAAGGAACTCTCTTCCCTGGCCTTGTCTTTAGACATTTATATAGCAAAAGAGGACCCTCTCCTCATCTTGGCTGATGCCTATAAAACACTCCATATCCTTTCCATGACATTGGACATTTGCATAAAGGAACAGGATCCTCCCCTCGCCAGCTTCGCTGCCGCTTGGCTGTATCCCTGGTCTACCACGGATCCTTGCCCTGAGTGTATGGCCGGGTTCCCTGACACCAATGATATGTTTTCGTTAACCCCGGTCGATCAGTCCTGTGAGGTCCCCCTGGAGGATACATATGTTGCTCTACCCAGCACTAATGTTCTAGTATCAGAGAATAAGTTCATTAGTTCTCCTATTTCTAGCTCAGAAGTCTTTTCTCTAGGTCTTGAGGGTTTTCCAGCTTTAACCCCTGCCGAGCAGTCCTGTGAGGTTCCCCTGGAGAATACATATGTTTCACTAGCCAACACTAAGGTTCTACTATCAGAGAATACTGCACCGACACACTTTATTCGAGCAAATACCCGGTATGTACCTGGCAGATACCTGGAATGCGCCGCTCCTCACCTCTGACAAGCCCCGTTGCATTTGCCTTCTCAGCCTGGGTTCATGCCTGGCTGATGGGCGGCTGATCTGTTAAATGATAATGATTAGGATTTAATAGGCTGCAATGCTTCGCGTGTCTACCAGATGGCATAAATTCCTGAATTGTAATGCAGTATATATATATATACTGTGCAGTATTGCAGCCAACGGGAATAAAATGCTTCAATCCCTGCCGGAAAATAACTCAATGCACTCGGGCAGAAAACAGTCACAAACCTCAATACACCCGGGTATACCCGAATTCGTGGGACTAGCCGAGCTCGAATAAAGTGTGTCGCCAGTGTAAGTCCCTTTGTTCCCCTATTTCTAACTCCGAATCTGTCACTCTTGAGGGTTTTCCAGCTTTAACCTCTGCTAGGCAGTCCTGTGCGCTTTCCCCGTCAGAGAAAGAATCCCTAAGTTCTGTTCCCAGGGTTATTTCTGTATTAACCCCTGTGGGGCAGCTCTCTGAGTTTCCTTTGGTAAATCCCTGTTCTCTGTCAGCCATGGTCACGCCCCTAACTCCAGAGGAGAGATTCCTGGTCTCTCCTAATACAGAGAGAAGATTACCTATGTTTTACTCTCAGGCATTGTCTGCATTAACCCCTGTAAATTCTTGCTGCCTCCAAGTTAATGCCTTCGTTTTAGCCTCAGAGAATGAGTCCACAAGTCAGACAGCAGAGGTTGCATTGAGGGATTCCCATAACCGTACGGAGTCCCTAGATATTCTTTGCTATAAATCCCCTGCTTCAGCTCAAGTTTCAGCAGTTTCGTCTCCGAAAACTTCGGCTAAAGTTCTGGTTCCCGATAAATCTATTCAGGAGTCAGGTTTTTCCCTAAGCTTGGTAGCAGAGTTCCTTCTCCCGGGTATTTCACTGAACCAGCCTGTCGCCCACATAGCGGTGATCCCTGCTTCAGCGCATTGTTCCCATATTAGGGAGTCTGCAGTAATTTCTGGTTTCCCAGACATTCCTTACCAAATACCTACTTCAGAGACCAGTACAGTTTTAATTAACCCCCGGGTACTGTCTGAGTTCTCCTCCTCTTTAAGCTTAGGGTTAAAAGCATACAGTAGTCTGTATGTCCCTCCTGGGGTTCATATTGTGTTCCCAGGAATGTTTGCTGACGCACGGTTTTCGCCCAAAAGTGACGCTTTTTCATATAGACTAGTAAGAAACCCACACACTGTTTCTCCTTTCTCTGAATTGTGTCTTACTGGTTTTGAGACTTTGGGAGGTAGTGATTCTCCTTCAGATTCTGAATCTCTTCCTACGATGGTTATTCTGGCTGAGGGTTTCCCTGATTTCTCTCTCCAGGTTAATCCTCCAGAGATCAGTATATCTGGGGTCACTCCCTTTGTATTATCTGAGACCATCATGCATATTTTACAAATCCTGGGGTTTAAATCTGAGCTATTTAGCTGTCCTGCCTTTGCTGAAACCCAGTCCCTCAGTACTGTATCTAAATATGTCCCAGCAAACATGGGGTTACTCTGGGAAGAAATTAAAGCTCCTCTCTTAAAGGGTATTTTTTCTCACATGTCCAGCAAATCTAGAACCTCAGTAATTGTTTCTAAGTCACTTATCAATACATCTGATTTTTTCTCTAATCAAACCCAGACACCCTCACTATCGGGTAGGAGTCCTGTGATCAGAGATTTTGCACTAGAAAACACACCTATTCATGTTTTTGTCAGGTTAGGTACCCATGTGGTTAGGGCCATTACAGTTTCGGAAAAGACTCCTTGTACTCCTAAGGTGCCTGTCACTGAGGTACAGACTTCAGCTTCTGATGTTAACTTCCCTCCCGCCACTACCCTGGCTCTGCCTTTTTCTCAAGATACTGATATGAAAATCCCAAGGTCTATTCCTGATTCACTGACAATACTATCTTCCAATGAAGATTTCCCAGTATTGGGGAGCTCTACTGTTGTTTGCTTCTCTGCTCCTGCCAAACCATGGTTTTGTCCCTCGGAATTTTCGGTTGCCCCTGTTATTTCCTCTCAGTTGGAAATACTCTATACATATCCCAAGATTTCGGTTCCTATGCCTGGGTTACTGCTTGCCTTGTCACCTTCCATACCAATACCGGGAGATGCTTCCAACCAGCCTATACCCTTACTAACCATTACCTGGGAGCCTTCTAGAGGAAATATTCCTCGCAAATTCCAACATGCAGTGGTCAGCCAATACTTTTTCTGTTACAAAGTTCCTCCTGGTGTATTTGATCAACTATCAGGGCCGCTGATCCTAGAGTCCGGTTCATTTATTAAAGACTGGGCTTCCTGTAGGGGTTCTTCTGCCGTTTCTGCTCTGGAACCCTCTGGTTCTTCACAGCCCTGGATTTCCAAGTCATTTTGTGAGGCGAGCCATGTACCAAAGATGTTTCTTCCATCAATCTCATATCCTAGAACTGTACTCACCAAAAAACTGCTCGTTTACGGATGCCCTTTCCACCTAAAGAATTTTAGGAACAACTCAATGTCCCCAAGACCCATGGATGGTCCTGTCTGGCCGCAGTTCTCACCGGGGGGTGGGGGTACACTAAGGACTAACCACGAGTCTCTGGAACACGACTCTAACCCCAATCCTAGACGGTTCAGCAACAATTCCCGGTCCCCCAACTCTAGGTGTGCTCATGTTCGCCCGGAGGTCTCGCGTGAAGGGGGGGGGGGGTACTGTAAGGAATCCGCTCCGCAGTTTACTGGTTGCCTTACCTTGCAGACAGGTGCAGTCCTGGAGCACCTCTCCTGATGTTTGCTGCAGCTTGGATTCACTCACCAAAGCAATACACACTCCCTCTGGTATCTATTGCAGCTGTGCAGCCTATCCAACCTAGACTTGCATTCACTCATTGGAGCAGTACCTTCACACCCCCCTCCGGGGATTGGCCCGCTGGCCTTTAAGTACTGTCTTCCCATAATGCTCCCGGCCGAGCATAGTCCTAACTGGATGTCTACTGTTTTGCCACAAGCCCTCGCTTGTTCTCCTATGCTAATACCAGGTTCCGCCCTGCGTCCTTCAGCTTCCTTCAAGCCGCTTGTTCTCCTATGCTGATACCAGGTTCCGCCCTGCGTCCTTCAGCTCCCTTCAAGCCGCTTGTTCTCCTATGCTGATACGGAGGTTCCGCCCTGCGTCCTTCAGCTTCCTTCAAGCTCCCGCTTGTTCTCCTGCGCTGAAGCAAAGGTATCCCCTATGTCTTCAGCTTCCTGCTTTCCTGCACTGAGGCAAAGGTATCCCCCGCGCCCTTCAGTCTCCTGATTCCTGCACTGTAGCGGAGGTTTCCCTGTGGATCTTCAGCTTCCTGGTTCCTGGGGCCTACTCTTTCCCTAATCTAGAGAGGCCGTGTCCTGGTTCCTGCGCTGTTACAGAGGATTCCCCAGCCGCTCAGGACTCTTGCGCTGTAGCACTGGTGCACCCGTGCAGCAAAGCGGTGTGCTATTCTGGTCTGCCTACCATCTCCTGTGACCAGTACCATGGGCCATGGTCGTCGCTCGCGCAGAGGCCAACCCCGCGCTCCTAAGCTGAAGCGGGGCTCTCCTGACTACCTGTTGCCGAACTCTTGCCTGAACAATGTTTATCCTGATATCGCCTGTCCTGACCCTGGCTTGTACAACGACGACGCTGTCTTCTCCTTTCCTGATCCTGCTACGTATGACAACGAACTGCGCAATCCGGATCAGCCTGCGCGGTCTCAGGTCGGTGCTTTTACAACCCCACCTCAGCCTCGCGGTCCGACCCTGGTTTGTGGCGAGCAGAACCCTGACAGTATGCTCGGCCACACAAACTCGGACCGCCCTGTGGTGAGGGTTGGTAAGTTTCTGTCTGAAAGCCTGTCCCAGCCTGTAAACCAGTCCCAGTGTGAATACCAGTTTCTATGTGAGATAACACCCCTGATTGAAGATCTGATTGTGTTTGTAGGTTTAACCCCTTTGCAAAACAAATGCCGTAATGATCTCATGATGAAGGTTTACCGCCTCCGGGACTTAAAACAATCGCTGGCCGCTTGTATTTGCTTTCCTGGTTACCCTTTAACTTGGGAAAATGTGTACCCTTTAGAATTGGACGACGCCCAAAAGGAACTCTCTTCCCTGGCCTTGTCTTTAGACATTTATATAGCAAAAGAGGACCCTCTCCTCATCTTGGCTGATGCCTATAAAACACTCCATATCCTTTCCATGACATTGGACATTTGCATAAAGGAACAGGATCCTCCCCTCGCCAGCTTCGCTGCCGCTTGGCTGTATCCCTGGTCTACCACGGATCCTTGCCCTGAGTGTATGGCCGGGTTCCCTGACACCAATGATATGTTTTCGTTAACCCCGGTCGATTAGTCCTGTGAGGTCCCCCTGGAGGATACATATGTTGCTCTACCCAGCACTAATGTTCTAGTATCAGAGAATAAGTTCATTAGTTCTCCTATTTCTAGCTCAGAAGTCCTTTCTCTAGGTCTTGAGGGTTTTCCAGCTTTAACCCCTGCCGAGCAGTCCTGTGAGGTTCCCCTGGAGAATACATATGTTTCACTAGCCAACACTAAGGTTCTACTATCAGAGAATAAGTCCCTTTGTTCCCCTATTTCTAACTCCGAATCTGTCACTCTTGAGGGTTTTCCAGCTTTAACCTCTGCTAGGCAGTCCTGTGCGCTTTCCCCGTCAGAGAAAGAATCCCTAAGTTCTGTTCCCAGGGTTATTTCTGTATTAACCCCTGTGGGGCAGCTCTCTGAGTTTCCTTTGGTAAATCCCTGTTCTCTGTCAGCCATGGTCACGCCCCTAACTCCAGAGGAGAGATTCCTGGTCTCTCCTAATACAGAGAGAAGATTACCTATGTTTTACTCTCAGGCATTGTCTGCATTAACCCCTGTAAATTCTTGCTGCCTCCAAGTTAATGCCTTCGTTTTAGCCTCAGAGAATGAGTCCACAAGTCAGACAGCAGAGGTTGCATTGAGGGATTCCCATAACCGTACGGAGTCCCTAGATATTCTTTGCTATAAATCCCCTGCTTCAGCTCAAGTTTCAGCAGTTTCGTCTCCGAAAACTTCGGCTAAAGTTCTGGTTCCCGATAAATCTATTCAGGAGTCAGGTTTTTCCCTAAGCTTGGTAGCAGAGTTCCTTCTCCCGGGTATTTCACTGAACCAGCCTGTCGCCCACATAGCGGTGATCCCTGCTTCAGCGCATTGTTCCCATATTAGGGAGTCTGCAGTAATTTCTGGTTTCCCAGACATTCCTTACCAAATACCTACTTCAGAGACCAGTACAGTTTTAATTAACCCCCGGGTACTGTCTGAGTTCTCCTCCTCTTTAAGCTTAGGGTTAAAAGCATACAGTAGTCTGTATGTCCCTCCTGGGGTTCATATTGTGTTCCCAGGAATGTTTGCTGACGCACGGTTTTCGCCCAAAAGTGACGCTTTTTCATATAGACTAGTAAGAAACCCACACACTGTTTCTCCTTTCTCTGAATTGTGTCTTACTGGTTTTGAGACTTTGGGAGGTAGTGATTCTCCTTCAGATTCTGAATCTCTTCCTACGATGGTTATTCTGGCTGAGGGTTTCCCTGATTTCTCTCTCCAGGTTAATCCTCCAGAGATCAGTATATCTGGGGTCACTCCCTTTGTATTATCTGAGACCATCATGCATATTTTACAAATCCTGGGGTTTAAATCTGAGCTATTTAGCTGTCCTGCCTTTGCTGAAACCCAGTCCCTCAGTACTGTATCTAAATATGTCCCAGCAAACATGGGGTTACTCTGGGAAGAAATTAAAGCTCCTCTCTTAAAGGGTATTTTTTCTCACATGTCCAGCAAATCTAGAACCTCAGTAATTGTTTCTAAGTCACTTATCAATACATCTGATTTTTTCTCTAATCAAACCCAGACACCCTCACTATCGGGTAGGAGTCCTGTGATCAGAGATTTTGCACTAGAAAACACACCTATTCATGTTTTTGTCAGGTTAGGTACCCATGTGGTTAGGGCCATTACAGTTTCGGAAAAGACTCCTTGTACTCCTAAGGTGCCTGTCACTGAGGTACAGACTTCAGCTTCTGATGTTAACTTCCCTCCCGCCACTACCCTGGCTCTGCCTTTTTCTCAAGATACTGATATGAAAATCCCAAGGTCTATTCCTGATTCACTGACAATACTATCTTCCAATGAAGATTTCCCAGTATTGGGGAGCTCTACTGTTGTTTGCTTCTCTGCTCCTGCCAAACCATGGTTTTGTCCCTCGGAATTTTCGGTTGCCCCTGTTATTTCCTCTCAGTTGGAAATACTCTATACATATCCCAAGATTTCGGTTCCTATGCCTGGGTTACTGCTTGCCTTGTCACCTTCCATACCAATACCGGGAGATGCTTCCAACCAGCCTATACCCTTACTAACCATTACCTGGGAGCCTTCTAGAGGAAAAATTCCTCGCAAATTCCAACATGCAGTGGTCAGCCAATACTTTTTCTGTTACAAAGTTCCTCCTGGTGTATTTGATCAACTATCAGGGCCGCTGATCCTAGAGTCCGGTTCATTTATTAAAGACTGGGATTCCTGTAGGGGTTCTTCTGCCGTTTCTGCTCTGGAACCCTCTGGTTCTTCACAGCCCTGGATTTCCAAGTCATTTTGCGAGGCGAGCCATGTACCAAAGATGTTTCTTCCATCAATCTCATATCCTAGAACTGTACTCACCAAAAAACTGCTCGTTTACGGATGCCCTTTCCACCTAAAGAATTTTAGGAACAACTCAATGTCCCCAAGACCCATGGATGGTCCTGTCTGGCCGCAGTTCTCACCGGGGGGTGGGGGTACACTAAGGACTAACCACGAGTCTCTGGAACACGACTCTAACCCCAATCCTAGACGGTTCAGCAACAATTCCCGGTCCCCCAACTCTAGGTGTGCTCATGTTCGCCCGGAGGTCTCGCGTGAAGGGGGGGGGGTACTGTAAGGAATCCGCTCCGCAGTTTACTGGTTGCCTTACCTTGCAGACAGGTGCAGTCCTGGAGCACCTCTCCTGATGTTTGCTGCAGCCTGGATTCACTCACCAAAGCAATACACACTCCCTCTGGTATCTATTGCAGCTGTGCAGCCTATCCAACCTAGACTTGCATTCACTCATTGGAGCAGTACCTTCACACCCCCCTCCGGGGATTGGCCCGCTGGCCTTTAAGTACTGTCTTCCCATAATGCTCCCGGCCGAGCATAGTCCTAACTGGATGTCTACTGTTTTGCCACAAGCCCTCGCTTGTTCTCCTATGCTAATACCAGGTTCCGCCCTGCGTCCTTCAGCTTCCTTCAAGCCGCTTGTTCTCCTATGCTGATACCAGGTTCCGCCCTGCGTCCTTCAGCTCCCTTCAAGCCGCTTGTTCTCCTATGCTGATACGGAGGTTCCGCCCTGCGTCCTTCAGCTTCCTTCAAGCTCCCGCTTGTTCTCCTGCGCTGAAGCAAATGTATCCCCTATGTCTTCAGCTTCCTGCTTTCCTGCACTGAGGCAAAGGTATCCCCCGCGCCCTTCAGTCTCCTGATTCCTGCACTGTAGCGGAGGTTTCCCTGTGGATCTTCAGCTTCCTGGTTCCTGGGGCCTACTCTTTCCCTAATCTAGAGAGGCCGTGTCCTGGTTCCTGCGCTGTTACAGAGGATTCCCCAGCCGCTCAGGACTCTTGCGCTGTAGCACTGGTGCACCCGTGCAGCAAAGCGGTGTGCTATTCTGGTCTGCCTACCATCTCCTGTGACCAGTACCATGGGCCATGGTCATCGCTCGCGCAGAGGCCAACCCCGCGCTCCTAAGCTGAAGCGGGGCTCTCCTGACTACCTGTTGCCGAACTCTTGCCTGAACAATGTTTATCCTGATATCTCCTGTCCTGACCCTGGCTTGTACAACGACGACGCTGTCTTCTCCTTTCCTGATCCTGCTACGTATGACAACGAACTGCGCAATCCGGATCAGCCTGCGCGGTCTCAGGTCGGTGCTTTTACAACCCCACCTCAGCCTCGCGGTCCGACCCTGGTTTGTGGCGAGCAGAACCCTGACAGTATGCTCGGCCACACAAACTCGGACCGCCCTGTGGTGAGGGTTGGTAAGTTTCTGTCTGAAAGCCTGTCCCAGCCTGTAAACCAGTCCCAGTGTGAATACCAGTTTCTATGTGAGATAACACCCCTGATTGAAGATCTGATTGTGTTTGTAGGTTTAACCCCTTTGCAAAACAAATGCCGTAATGATCTCATGATGAAGGTTTACCGCCTCCGGGACTTAAAACAATCGCTGGCCGCTTGTATTTGCTTTCCTGGTTACCCTTTAACTTGGGAAAATGTGTACCCTTTAGAATTGGACGACGCCCAAAAGGAACTCTCTTCCCTGGCCTTGTCTTTAGACATTTATATAGCAAAAGAGGACCCTCTCCTCATCTTGGCTGATGCCTATAAAACACTCCATATCCTTTCCATGACATTGGACATTTGCATAAAGGAACAGGATCCTCCCCTCGCCAGCTTCGCTGCCGCTTGGCTGTATCCCTGGTCTACCACGGATCCTTGCCCTGAGTGTATGGCCGGGTTCCCTGACACCAATGATATGTTTTCGTTAACCCCGGTCGATTAGTCCTGTGAGGTCCCCCTGGAGGATACATATGTTGCTCTACCCAGCACTAATGTTCTAGTATCAGAGAATAAGTTCATTAGTTCTCCTATTTCTAGCTCAGAAGTCCTTTCTCTAGGTCTTGAGGGTTTTCCAGCTTTAACCCCTGCCGAGCAGTCCTGTGAGGTTCCCCTGGAGAATACATATGTTTCACTAGCCAACACTAAGGTTCTACTATCAGAGAATAAGTCCCTTTGTTCCCCTATTTCTAACTCCGAATCTGTCACTCTTGAGGGTTTTCCAGCTTTAACCTCTGCTAGGCAGTCCTGTGCGCTTTCCCCGTCAGAGAAAGAATCCCTAAGTTCTGTTCCCAGGGTTATTTCTGTATTAACCCCTGTGGGGCAGCTCTCTGAGTTTCCTTTGGTAAATCCCTGTTCTCTGTCAGCCATGGTCACGCCCCTAACTCCAGAGGAGAGATTCCTGGTCTCTCCTAATACAGAGAGAAGATTACCTATGTTTTACTCTCAGGCATTGTCTGCATTAACCCCTGTAAATTCTTGCTGCCTCCAAGTTAATGCCTTCGTTTTAGCCTCAGAGAATGAGTCCACAAGTCAGACAGCAGAGGTTGCATTGAGGGATTCCCATAACCGTACGGAGTCCCTAGATATTCTTTGCTATAAATCCCCTGCTTCAGCTCAAGTTTCAGCAGTTTCGTCTCCGAAAACTTCGGCTAAAGTTCTGGTTCCCGATAAATCTATTCAGGAGTCAGGTTTTTCCCTAAGCTTGGTAGCAGAGTTCCTTCTCCCGGGTATTTCACTGAACCAGCCTGTCGCCCACATAGCGGTGATCCCTGCTTCAGCGCATTGTTCCCATATTAGGGAGTCTGCAGTAATTTCTGGTTTCCCAGACATTCCTTACCAAATACCTACTTCAGAGACCAGTACAGTTTTAATTAACCCCCGGGTACTGTCTGAGTTCTCCTCCTCTTTAAGCTTAGGGTTAAAAGCATACAGTAGTCTGTATGTCCCTCCTGGGGTTCATATTGTGTTCCCAGGAATGTTTGCTGACGCACGGTTTTCGCCCAAAAGTGACGCTTTTTCATATAGACTAGTAAGAAACCCACACACTGTTTCTCCTTTCTCTGAATTGTGTCTTACTGGTTTTGAGACTTTGGGAGGTAGTGATTCTCCTTCAGATTCTGAATCTCTTCCTACGATGGTTATTCTGGCTGAGGGTTTCCCTGATTTCTCTCTCCAGGTTAATCCTCCAGAGATCAGTATATCTGGGGTCACTCCCTTTGTATTATCTGAGACCATCATGCATATTTTACAAATCCTGGGGTTTAAATCTGAGCTATTTAGCTGTCCTGCCTTTGCTGAAACCCAGTCCCTCAGTACTGTATCTAAATATGTCCCAGCAAACATGGGGTTACTCTGGGAAGAAATTAAAGCTCCTCTCTTAAAGGGTATTTTTTCTCACATGTCCAGCAAATCTAGAACCTCAGTAATTGTTTCTAAGTCACTTATCAATACATCTGATTTTTTCTCTAATCAAACCCAGACACCCTCACTATCGGGTAGGAGTCCTGTGATCAGAGATTTTGCACTAGAAAACACACCTATTCATGTTTTTGTCAGGTTAGGTACCCATGTGGTTAGGGCCATTACAGTTTCGGAAAAGACTCCTTGTACTCCTAAGGTGCCTGTCACTGAGGTACAGACTTCAGCTTCTGATGTTAACTTCCCTCCCGCCACTACCCTGGCTCTGCCTTTTTCTCAAGATACTGATATGAAAATCCCAAGGTCTATTCCTGATTCACTGACAATACTATCTTCCAATGAAGATTTCCCAGTATTGGGGAGCTCTACTGTTGTTTGCTTCTCTGCTCCTGCCAAACCATGGTTTTGTCCCTCGGAATTTTCGGTTGCCCCTGTTATTTCCTCTCAGTTGGAAATACTCTATACATATCCCAAGATTTCGGTTCCTATGCCTGGGTTACTGCTTGCCTTGTCACCTTCCATACCAATACCGGGAGATGCTTCCAACCAGCCTATACCCTTACTAACCATTACCTGGGAGCCTTCTAGAGGAAAAATTCCTCGCAAATTCCAACATGCAGTGGTCAGCCAATACTTTTTCTGTTACAAAGTTCCTCCTGGTGTATTTGATCAACTATCAGGGCCGCTGATCCTAGAGTCCGGTTCATTTATTAAAGACTGGGCTTCCTGTAGGGGTTCTTCTGCCGTTTCTGCTCTGGAACCCTCTGGTTCTTCACAGCCCTGGATTTCCAAGTCATTTTGCGAGGCGAGCCATGTACCAAAGATGTTTCTTCCATCAATCTCATATCCTAGAACTGTACTCACCAAAAAACTGCTCGTTTACGGATGCCCTTTCCACCTAAAGAATTTTAGGAACAACTCAATGTCCCCAAGACCCATGGATGGTCCTGTCTGGCCGCAGTTCTCACCGGGGGGTGGGGGTACACTAAGGACTAACCACGAGTCTCTGGAACACGACTCTAACCCCAATCCTAGACGGTTCAGCAACAATTCCCGGTCCCCCAACTCTAGGTGTGCTCATGTTCGCCCGGAGGTCTCGCGTGAAGGGGGGGGGGTACTGTAAGGAATCCGCTCCGCAGTTTACTGGTTGCCTTACCTTGCAGACAGGTGCAGTCCTGGAGCACCTCTCCTGATGTTTGCTGCAGCCTGGATTCACTCACCAAAGCAATACACACTCCCTCTGGTATCTATTGCAGCTGTGCAGCCTATCCAACCTAGACTTGCATTCACTCATTGGAGCAGTACCTTCACACCCCCCTCCGGGGATTGGCCCGCTGGCCTTTAAGTACTGTCTTCCCATAATGCTCCCGGCCGAGCATAGTCCTAACTGGATGTCTACTGTTTTGCCACAAGCCCTCGCTTGTTCTCCTATGCTAATACCAGGTTCCGCCCTGCGTCCTTCAGCTTCCTTCAAGCCGCTTGTTCTCCTATGCTGATACCAGGTTCCGCCCTGCGTCCTTCAGCTCCCTTCAAGCCGCTTGTTCTCCTATGCTGATACGGAGGTTCCGCCCTGCGTCCTTCAGCTTCCTTCAAGCTCCCGCTTGTTCTCCTGCGCTGAAGCAAATGTATCCCCTATGTCTTCAGCTTCCTGCTTTCCTGCACTGAGGCAAAGGTATCCCCCGCGCCCTTCAGTCTCCTGATTCCTGCACTGTAGCGGAGGTTTCCCTGTGGATCTTCAGCTTCCTGGTTCCTGGGGCCTACTCTTTCCCTAATCTAGAGAGGCCGTGTCCTGGTTCCTGCGCTGTTACAGAGGATTCCCCAGCCGCTCAGGACTCTTGCGCTGTAGCACTGGTGCACCCGTGCAGCAAAGCGGTGTGCTATTCTGGTCTGCCTACCATCTCCTGTGACCAGTACCATGGGCCATGGTCATCGCTCGCGCAGAGGCCAACCCCGCGCTCCTAAGCTGAAGCGGGGCTCTCCTGACTACCTGTTGCCGAACTCTTGCCTGAACAATGTTTATCCTGATATCTCCTGTCCTGACCCTGGCTTGTACAACGACGACGCTGTCTTCTCCTTTCCTGATCCTGCTACGTATGACAACGAACTGCGCAATCCGGATCAGCCTGCGCGGTCTCAGGTCGGTGCTTTTACAACCCCACCTCAGCCTCGCGGTCCGACCCTGGTTTGTGGCGAGCAGAACCCTGACAGTATGCTCGGCCACACAAACTCGGACCGCCCTGTGGTGAGGGTTGGTAAGTTTCTGTCTGAAAGCCTGTCCCAGCCTGTAAACCAGTCCCAGTGTGAATACCAGTTTCTATGTGAGATAACACCCCTGATTGAAGATCTGATTGTGTTTGTAGGTTTAACCCCTTTGCAAAACAAATGCCGTAATGATCTCATGATGAAGGTTTACCGCCTCCGGGACTTAAAACAATCGCTGGCCGCTTGTATTTGCTTTCCTGGTTACCCTTTAACTTGGGAAAATGTGTACCCTTTAGAATTGGACGACGCCCAAAAGGAACTCTCTTCCCTGGCCTTGTCTTTAGACATTTATATAGCAAAAGAGGACCCTCTCCTCATCTTGGCTGATGCCTATAAAACACTCCATATCCTTTCCATGACATTGGACATTTGCATAAAGGAACAGGATCCTCCCCTCGCCAGCTTCGCTGCCGCTTGGCTGTATCCCTGGTCTACCACGGATCCTTGCCCTGAGTGTATGGCCGGGTTCCCTGACACCAATGATATGTTTTCGTTAACCCCGGTCGATTAGTCCTGTGAGGTCCCCCTGGAGGATACATATGTTGCTCTACCCAGCACTAATGTTCTAGTATCAGAGAATAAGTTCATTAGTTCTCCTATTTCTAGCTCAGAAGTCCTTTCTCTAGGTCTTGAGGGTTTTCCAGCTTTAACCCCTGCCGAGCAGTCCTGTGAGGTTCCCCTGGAGAATACATATGTTTCACTAGCCAACACTAAGGTTCTACTATCAGAGAATAAGTCCCTTTGTTCCCCTATTTCTAACTCCGAATCTGTCACTCTTGAGGGTTTTCCAGCTTTAACCTCTGCTAGGCAGTCCTGTGCGCTTTCCCCGTCAGAGAAAGAATCAATAAGTTCTGTTCCCAGGGTTATTTCTGTATTAACCCCTGTGGGGCAGCTCTCTGAGTTTCCTTTGGTAAATCCCTGTTCTCTGTCAGCCATGGTCACGCCCCTAACTCCAGAGGAGAGATTCCTGGTCTCTCCTAATACAGAGAGAAGATTACCTATGTTTTACTCTCAGGCATTGTCTGCATTAACCCCTGTAAATTCTTGCTGCCTCCAAGTTAATGCCTTCGTTTTAGCCTCAGAGAATGAGTCCACAAGTCAGACAGCAGAGGTTGCATTGAGGGATTCCCATAACCGTACGGAGTCCCTAGATATTCTTTGCTATAAATCCCCTGCTTCAGCTCAAGTTTCAGCAGTTTCGTCTCCGAAAACTTCGGCTAAAGTTCTGGTTCCCGATAAATCTATTCAGGAGTCAGGTTTTTCCCTAAGCTTGGTAGCAGAGTTCCTTCTCCCGGGTATTTCACTGAACCAGCCTGTCGCCCACATAGCGGTGATCCCTGCTTCAGCGCATTGTTCCCATATTAGGGAGTCTGCAGTAATTTCTGGTTTCCCAGACATTCCTTACCAAATACCTACTTCAGAGACCAGTACAGTTTTAATTAACCCCCGGGTACTGTCTGAGTTCTCCTCCTCTTTAAGCTTAGGGTTAAAAGCATACAGTAGTCTGTATGTCCCTCCTGGGGTTCATATTGTGTTCCCAGGAATGTTTGCTGACGCACGGTTTTCGCCCAAAAGTGACGCTTTTTCATATAGACTAGTAAGAAACCCACACACTGTTTCTCCTTTCTCTGAATTGTGTCTTACTGGTTTTGAGACTTTGGGAGGTAGTGATTCTCCTTCAGATTCTGAATCTCTTCCTACGATGGTTATTCTGGCTGAGGGTTTCCCTGATTTCTCTCTCCAGGTTAATCCTCCAGAGATCAGTATATCTGGGGTCACTCCCTTTGTATTATCTGAGACCATCATGCATATTTTACAAATCCTGGGGTTTAAATCTGAGCTATTTAGCTGTCCTGCCTTTGCTGAAACCCAGTCCCTCAGTACTGTATCTAAATATGTCCCAGCAAACATGGGGTTACTCTGGGAAGAAATTAAAGCTCCTCTCTTAAAGGGTATTTTTTCTCACATGTCCAGCAAATCTAGAACCTCAGTAATTGTTTCTAAGTCACTTATCAATACATCTGATTTTTTCTCTAATCAAACCCAGACACCCTCACTATCGGGTAGGAGTCCTGTGATCAGAGATTTTGCACTAGAAAACACACCTATTCATGTTTTTGTCAGGTTAGGTACCCATGTGGTTAGGGCCATTACAGTTTCGGAAAAGACTCCTTGTACTCCTAAGGTGCCTGTCACTGAGGTACAGACTTCAGCTTCTGATGTTAACTTCCCTCCCGCCACTACCCTGGCTCTGCCTTTTTCTCAAGATACTGATATGAAAATCCCAAGGTCTATTCCTGATTCACTGACAATACTATCTTCCAATGAAGATTTCCCAGTATTGGGGAGCTCTACTGTTGTTTGCTTCTCTGCTCCTGCCAAACCATGGTTTTGTCCCTCGGAATTTTCGGTTGCCCCTGTTATTTCCTCTCAGTTGGAAATACTCTATACATATCCCAAGATTTCGGTTCCTATGCCTGGGTTACTGCTTGCCTTGTCACCTTCCATACCAATACCGGGAGATGCTTCCAACCAGCCTATACCCTTACTAACCATTACCTGGGAGCCTTCTAGAGGAAAAATTCCTCGCAAATTCCAACATGCAGTGGTCAGCCAATACTTTTTCTGTTACAAAGTTCCTCCTGGTGTATTTGATCAACTATCAGGGCCGCTGATCCTAGAGTCCGGTTCATTTATTAAAGACTGGGCTTCCTGTAGGGGTTCTTCTGCCGTTTCTGCTCTGGAACCCTCTGGTTCTTCACAGCCCTGGATTTCCAAGTCATTTTGCGAGGCGAGCCATGTACCAAAGATGTTTCTTCCATCAATCTCATATCCTAGAACTGTACTCACCAAAAAACTGCTCGTTTACGGATGCCCTTTCCACCTAAAGAATTTTAGGAACAACTCAATGTCCCCAAGACCCATGGATGGTCCTGTCTGGCCGCAGTTCTCACCGGGGGGTGGGGGTACACTAAGGACTAACCACGAGTCTCTGGAACACGACTCTAACCCCAATCCTAGACGGTTCAGCAACAATTCCCGGTCCCCCAACTCTAGGTGTGCTCATGTTCGCCCGGAGGTCTCGCGTGAAGGGGGGGGGGTACTGTAAGGAATCCGCTCCGCAGTTTACTGGTTGCCTTACCTTGCAGACAGGTGCAGTCCTGGAGCACCTCTCCTGATGTTTGCTGCAGCCTGGATTCACTCACCAAAGCAATACACACTCCCTCTGGTATCTATTGCAGCTGTGCAGCCTATCCAACCTAGACTTGCATTCACTCATTGGAGCAGTACCTTCACACCCCCCTCCGGGGATTGGCCCGCTGGCCTTTAAGTACTGTCTTCCCATAATGCTCCCGGCCGAGCATAGTCCTAACTGGATGTCTACTGTTTTGCCACAAGCCCTCGCTTGTTCTCCTATGCTAATACCAGGTTCCGCCCTGCGTCCTTCAGCTTCCTTCAAGCCGCTTGTTCTCCTATGCTGATACCAGGTTCCGCCCTGCGTCCTTCAGCTCCCTTCAAGCCGCTTGTTCTCCTATGCTGATACGGAGGTTCCGCCCTGCGTCCTTCAGCTTCCTTCAAGCTCCCGCTTGTTCTCCTGCGCTGAAGCAAATGTATCCCCTATGTCTTCAGCTTCCTGCTTTCCTGCACTGAGGCAAAGGTATCCCCCGCGCCCTTCAGTCTCCTGATTCCTGCACTGTAGCGGAGGTTTCCCTGTGGATCTTCAGCTTCCTGGTTCCTGGGGCCTACTCTTTCCCTAATCTAGAGAGGCCGTGTCCTGGTTCCTGCGCTGTTACAGAGGATTCCCCAGCCGCTCAGGACTCTTGCGCTGTAGCACTGGTGCACCCGTGCAGCAAAGCGGTGTGCTATTCTGGTCTGCCTACCATCTCCTGTGACCAGTACCATGGGCCATGGTCATCGCTCGCGCAGAGGCCAACCCCGCGCTCCTAAGCTGAAGCGGGGCTCTCCTGACTACCTGTTGCCGAACTCTTGCCTGAACAATG
Source organism: Ascaphus truei (assembly GCF_040206685.1). Taxonomy (NCBI): domain Eukaryota; kingdom Metazoa; phylum Chordata; class Amphibia; order Anura; family Ascaphidae; genus Ascaphus; species Ascaphus truei. Next base: position 207,888,745 of record NC_134483.1, on the reverse strand, counting down.
TTTATCCTGATATCTCCTGTCCTGACCCTGGCTTGTACAACGACGACGCTGTCTTCTCCTTTCCTGATCCTGCTACGTATGACAACGAACTGCGCAATCCGGATCAGCCTGCGCGGTCTCAGGTCGGTGCTTTTACAACCCCACCTCAGCCTCGCGGTCCGACCCTGGTTTGTGGCGAGCAGAACCCTGACAGTATGCTCGGCCACACAAACTCGGACCGCCCTGTGGTGAGGGTTGGTAAGTTTCTGTCTGAAAGCCTGTCCCAGCCTGTAAACCAGTCCCAGTGTGAATACCAGTTTCTATGTGAGATAACACCCCTGATTGAAGATCTGATTGTGTTTGTAGGTTTAACCCCTTTGCAAAACAAATGCCGTAATGATCTCATGATGAAGGTTTACCGCCTCCGGGACTTAAAACAATCGCTGGCCGCTTGTATTTGCTTTCCTGGTTACCCTTTAACTTGGGAAAATGTGTACCCTTTAGAATTGGACGACGCCCAAAAGGAACTCTCTTCCCTGGCCTTGTCTTTAGACATTTATATAGCAAAAGAGGACCCTCTCCTCATCTTGGCTGATGCCTATAAAACACTCCATATCCTTTCCATGACATTGGACATTTGCATAAAGGAACAGGATCCTCCCCTCGCCAGCTTCGCTGCCGCTTGGCTGTATCCCTGGTCTACCACGGATCCTTGCCCTGAGTGTATGGCCGGGTTCCCTGACACCAATGATATGTTTTCGTTAACCCCGGTCGATCAGTCCTGTGAGGTCCCCCTGGAGGATACATATGTTGCTCTACCCAGCACTAATGTTCTAGTATCAGAGAATAAGTTCATTAGTTCTCCTATTTCTAGCTCAGAAGTCCTTTCTCTAGGTCTTGAGGGTTTTCCAGCTTTAACCCCTGCCGAGCAGTCCTGTGAGGTTCCCCTGGAGAATACATATGTTTCACTAGCCAACACTAAGGTTCTACTATCAGAGAATAAGTCCCTTTGTTCCCCTATTTCTAACTCCGAATCTGTCACTCTTGAGGGTTTTCCAGCTTTAACCTCTGCTAGGCAGTCCTGTGCGCTTTCCCCGTCAGAGAAAGAATCCCTAAGTTCTGTTCCCAGGGTTATTTCTGTATTAACCCCTGTGGGGCAGCTCTCTGAGTTTCCTTTGGTAAATCCCTGTTCTCTGTCAGCCATGGTCATGCCCCTAACTCCAGAGGAGAGATTCCTGGTCTCTCCTAATACAGAGAGAAGATTACCTATGTTTTACTCTCAGGCATTGTCTGCATTAACCCCTGTAAATTCTTGCTGCCTCCAAGTTAATGCCTTCGTTTTAGCCTCAGAGAATGAGTCCACAAGTCAGACAGCAGAGGTTGCATTGAGGGATTCCCATAACCGTACGGAGTCCCTAGATATTCTTTGCTATAAATCCCCTGCTTCAGCTCAAGTTTCTGCAGTTTCGTCTCCGAAAACTTCGGCTAAAGTTCTGGTTCCCGATAAATCTATTCAGGAGTCAGGTTTTTCCCTAAGCTTGGTAGCAGAGTTCCTTCTCCCGGGTATTTCACTGAACCAGCCTGTCGCCCACATAGCGGTGATCCCTGCTTCAGCGCATTGTTCCCATATTAGGGAGTCTGCAGTAATTTCTGGTTTCCCAGACATTCCTTACCAAATACCTACTTCAGAGACCAGTACAGTTTTAATTAACCCCCGGGTACTGTCTGAGTTCTCCTCCTCTTTAAGCTTAGGGTTAAAAGCATACAGTAGTCTGTATGTCCCTCCTGGGGTTCATATTGTGTTCCCAGGAATGTTTGCTGACGCACGGTTTTCGCCCAAAAGTGACGCTTTTTCATATAGACTAGTAAGAAACCCACACACTGTTTCTCCTTTCTCTGAATTGTGTCTTACTGGTTTTGAGACTTTGGGAGGTAGTGATTCTCCTTCAGATTCTGAATCTCTTCCTACGATGGTTATTCTGGCTGAGGGTTTCCCTGATTTCTCTCTCCAGGTTAATCCTCCAGAGATCAGTATATCTGGGGTCACTCCCTTTGTATTATCTGAGACCATCATGCATATTTTACAAATCCTGGGGTTTAAATCTGAGCTATTTAGCTGTCCTGCCTTTACTGAAACCCAGTCCCTCAGTACTGTATCTAAATATGTCCCAGCAAACATGGGGTTACTCTGGGAAGAAATTAAAGCTCCTCTCTTAAAGGGTATTTTTTCTCACATGTCCAGCAAATCTAGAACCTCAGTAATTGTTTCTAAGTCACTTATCAATACATCTGATTTTTTCTCTAATCAAACCCAGACACCCTCACTATCGGGTAGGAGTCCTGTGATCAGAGATTTTGCACTAGAAAACACACCTATTCATGTTTTTGTCAGGTTAGGTACCCATGTGGTTAGGGCCATTACAGTTTCGGAAAAGACTCCTTGTACTCCTAAGGTGCCTGTCACTGAGGTACAGACTTCAGCTTCTGATGTTAACTTCCCTCCCGCCACTACCCTGGCTCTGCCTTTTTCTCAAGATACTGATATGAAAATCCCAAGGTCTATTCCTGATTCACTGACAATACTATCTTCCAATGAAGATTTCCCAGTATTGGGGAGCTCTACTGTTGTTTGCTTCTCTGCTCCTGCCAAACCATGGTTTTGTCCCTCGGAATTTTCGGTTGCCCCTGTTATTTCCTCTCAGTTGGAAATACTCTATACATATCCCAAGATTTCGGTTCCTATGCCTGGGTTACTGCTTGCCTTGTCACCTTCCATACCAATACCGGGAGATGCTTCCAACCAGCCTATACCCTTACTAACCATTACCTGGGAGCCTTCTAGAGGAAAAATTCCTCGCAAATTCCAACATGCAGTGGTCAGCCAATACTTTTTCTGTTACAAAGTTCCTCCTGGTGTATTTGATCAACTATCAGGGCCGCTGATCCTAGAGTCCGGTTCATTTATTAAAGACTGGGCTTCCTGTAGGGGTTCTTCTGCCGTTTCTGCTCTGGAACCCTCTGGTTCTTCACAGCCCTGGATTTCCAAGTCATTTTGCGAGGCGAGCCATGTACCAAAGATGTTTCTTCCATCAATCTCATATCCTAGAACTGTACTCACCAAAAAACTGCTCGTTTACGGATGCCCTTTCCACCTAAAGAATTTTAGGAACAACTCAATGTCCCCAAGACCCATGGATGGTCCTGTCTGGCCGCAGTTCTCACCGGGGGGTGGGGGTACACTAAGGACTAACCACGAGTCTCTGGAACACGACTCTAACCCCAATCCTAGACGGTTCAGCAACAATTCCCGGTCCCCCAACTCTAGGTGTGCTCATGTTCGCCCGGAGGTCTCGCGTGAAGGGGGGGGGGTACTGTAAGGAATCCGCTCCGCAGTTTACTGGTTGCCTTACCTTGCAGACAGGTGCAGTCCTGGAGCACCTCTCCTGATGTTTGCTGCAGCCTGGATTCACTCACCAAAGCAATACACACTCCCTCTGGTATCTATTGCAGCTGTGCAGCCTATCCAACCTAGACTTGCATTCACTCATTGGAGCAGTACCTTCACACCCCCCTCCGGGGATTGGCCCGCTGGCCTTTAAGTACTGTCTTCCCATAATGCTCCCGGCCGAGCATAGTCCTAACTGGATGTCTACTGTTTTGCCACAAGCCCTCGCTTGTTCTCCTATGCTAATACCAGGTTCCGCCCTGCGTCCTTCAGCTTCCTTCAAGCCGCTTGTTCTCCTATGCTGATACCAGGTTCCGCCCTGCGTCCTTCAGCTCCCTTCAAGCCGCTTGTTCTCCTATGCTGATACGGAGGTTCCGCCCTGCGTCCTTCAGCTTCCTTCAAGCTCCGGCTTGTTCTCCTGCGCTGAAGCAAAGGTATCCCCTATGTCTTCAGCTTCCTGCTTTCCTGCACTGAGGCAAAGGTATCCCCCGCGCCCTTCAGTCTCCTGATTCCTGCACTGTAGCGGAGGTTTCCCTGTGGATCTTCAGCTTCCTGGTTCCTGGGGCCTACTCTTTCCCTAATCTAGAGAGGCCGTGTCCTGGTTCCTGCGCTGTTACAGAGGATTCCCCAGCCGCTCAGGACTCTTGCGCTGTAGCACTGGTGCACCCGTGCAGCAAAGCGGTGTGCTATTCTGGTCTGCCTACCATCTCCTGTGACCAGTACCATGGGCCATGGTCGTCGCTCGCGCAGAGGCCAACCCCGCGCTCCTAAGCTGAAGCGGGGCTCTCCTGACTACCTGTTGCCGAACTCTTGCCTGAACAATGTTTATCCTGATATCTCCTGTCCTGACCCTGGCTTGTACAACGACGACGCTGTCTTCTCCTTTCCTGATCCTGCTACGTATGACAACGAACTGCGCAATCCGGATCAGCCTGCGCGGTCTCAGGTCGGTGCTTTTACAACCCCACCTCAGCCTCGCGGTCCGACCCTGGTTTGTGGCGAGCAGAACCCTGACAGTATGCTCGGCCACACAAACTCGGACCGCCCTGTGGTGAGGGTTGGTAAGTTTCTGTCTGAAAGCCTGTCCCAGCCTGTAAACCAGTCCCAGTGTGAATACCAGTTTCTATGTGAGATAACACCCCTGATTGAAGATCTGATTGTGTTTGTAGGTTTAACCCCTTTGCAAAACAAATGCCGTAATGATCTCATGATGAAGGTTTACCGCCTCCGGGACTTAAAACAATCGCTGGCCGCTTGTATTTGCTTTCCTGGTTACCCTTTAACTTGGGAAAATGTGTACCCTTTAGAATTGGACGACGCCCAAAAGGAACTCTCTTCCCTGGCCTTGTCTTTAGACATTTATATAGCAAAAGAGGACCCTCTCCTCATCTTGGCTGATGCCTATAAAACACTCCATATCCTTTCCATGACATTGGACATTTGCATAAAGGAACAGGATCCTCCCCTCGCCAGCTTCGCTGCCGCTTGGCTGTATCCCTGGTCTACCACGGATCCTTGCCCTGAGTGTATGGCCGGGTTCCCTGACACCAATGATATGTTTTCGTTAACCCCGGTCGATTAGTCCTGTGAGGTCCCCCTGGAGGATACATATGTTGCTCTACCCAGCACTAATGTTCTAGTATCAGAGAATAAGTTCATTAGTTCTCCTATTTCTAGCTCAGAAGTCCTTTCTCTAGGTCTTGAGGGTTTTCCAGCTTTAACCCCTGCCGAGCAGTCCTGTGAGGTTCCCCTGGAGAATACATATGTTTCACTAGCCAACACTAAGGTTCTACTATCAGAGAATAAGTCCCTTTGTTCCCCTATTTCTAACTCCGAATCTGTCACTCTTGAGGGTTTTCCAGCTTTAACCTCTGCTAGGCAGTCCTGTGCGCTTTCCCCGTCAGAGAAAGAATCCCTAAGTTCTGTTCCCAGGGTTATTTCTGTATTAACCCCTGTGGGGCAGCTCTCTGAGTTTCCTTTGGTAAATCCCTGTTCTCTGTCAGCCATGGTCACGCCCCTAACTCCAGAGGAGAGATTCCTGGTCTCTCCTAATACAGAGAGAAGATTACCTATGTTTTACTCTCAGGCATTGTCTGCATTAACCCCTGTAAATTCTTGCTGCCTCCAAGTTAATGCCTTCGTTTTAGCCTCAGAGAATGAGTCCACAAGTCAGACAGCAGAGGTTGCATTGAGGGATTCCCATAACCGTACGGAGTCCCTAGATATTCTTTGCTATAAATCCCCTGCTTCAGCTCAAGTTTCAGCAGTTTCGTCTCCGAAAACTTCGGCTAAAGTTCTGGTTCCCGATAAATCTATTCAGGAGTCAGGTTTTTCCCTAAGCTTGGTAGCAGAGTTCCTTCTCCCGGGTATTTCACTGAACCAGCCTGTCGCCCACATAGCGGTGATCCCTGCTTCAGCGCATTGTTCCCATATTAGGGAGTCTGCAGTAATTTCTGGTTTCCCAGACATTCCTTACCAAATACCTACTTCAGAGACCAGTACAGTTTTAATTAACCCCCGGGTACTGTCTGAGTTCTCCTCCTCTTTAAGCTTAGGGTTAAAAGCATACAGTAGTCTGTATGTCCCTCCTGGGGTTCATATTGTGTTCCCAGGAATGTTTGCTGACGCACGGTTTTCGCCCAAAAGTGACGCTTTTTCATATAGACTAGTAAGAAACCCACACACTGTTTCTCCTTTCTCTGAATTGTGTCTTACTGGTTTTGAGACTTTGGGAGGTAGTGATTCTCCTTCAGATTCTGAATCTCTTCCTACGATGGTTATTCTGGCTGAGGGTTTCCCTGATTTCTCTCTCCAGGTTAATCCTCCAGAGATCAGTATATCTGGGGTCACTCCCTTTGTATTATCTGAGACCATCATGCATATTTTACAAATCCTGGGGTTTAAATCTGAGCTATTTAGCTGTCCTGCCTTTGCTGAAACCCAGTCCCTCAGTACTGTATCTAAATATGTCCCAGCAAACATGGGGTTACTCTGGGAAGAAATTAAAGCTCCTCTCTTAAAGGGTATTTTTTCTCACATGTCCAGCAAATCTAGAACCTCAGTAATTGTTTCTAAGTCACTTATCAATACATCTGATTTTTTCTCTAATCAAACCCAGACACCCTCACTATCGGGTAGGAGTCCTGTGATCAGAGATTTTGCACTAGAAAACACACCTATTCATGTTTTTTTCAGGTTACACTGGCGACACACTTTATTCGAGCTTGGCTAGTCCCACGAATTCGGGTATACCTGGGTGTATTGAGGTTTGTGACTGTTTTCTGCCCGAGTGCATTGAGTTATTTTCCAGGCAGGGATTGAAGCATTTTATTCCCGCTGGCTGCAATACTGCACAGTACATATATATAGACTGCATTACAATTCATGAATTTATGCCATCTGGTAGACACGCGAAGCATTGCAGCCTATTAAATCCTAATCATTATCATTTAACAGATCAGCCGCCCATCAGCCAGGCATGAACCCAGGCTGGGAAGGCAAATGCAACGGGGCTTGTCAGAGGTGAGGAGCGGCGCATTCCAGGTATCTGCCAGGTACATACCGGGTATTTGCTCGAATAAAGTGTGTCGGTGCAGTAGGTACCCATGTGGTTAGGGCCATTACAGTTTCGGAAAAGACTCCTTGTACTCCTAAGGTGCCTGTCACTGAGGTACAGACTTCAGCTTCTGATGTTAACTTCCCTCCCGCCACTACCCTGGCTCTGCCTTTTTCTCAAGATACTGATATGAAAATCCCAAGGTCTATTCCTGATTCACTGACAATACTATCTTCCAATGAAGATTTCCCAGTATTGGGGAGCTCTACTGTTGTTTGCTTCTCTGCTCCTGCCAAACCATGGTTTTGTCCCTCGGAATTTTCGGTTGCCCCTGTTATTTCCTCTCAGTTGGAAATACTCTATACATATCCCAAGATTTAGGTTCCTATGCCTGGGTTACTGCTTGCCTTGTCACCTTCCATACCAATACCGGGAGATGCTTCCAACCAGCCTATACCCTTACTAACCATTACCTGGGAGCCTTCTAGAGGAAAAATTCCTCGCAAATTCCAACATGCAGTGGTCAGCCAATACTTTTTCTGTTACAAAGTTCCTCCTGGTGTATTTGATCAACTATCAGGGCCGCTGATCCTAGAGTCCGGTTCATTTATTAAAGACTGGGCTTCCTGTAGGGGTTCTTCTGCCGTTTCTGCTCTGGAACCCTCTGGTTCTTCACAGCCCTGGATTTCCAAGTCATTTTGCGAGGCGAGCCATGTACCAAAGATGTTTCTTCCATCAATCTCATATCCTAGAACTGTACTCACCAAAAAACTGCTTGTTTACGGATGCCCTTTCCACCTAAAGAATTTTAGGAACAACTCAATGTCCCCAAGACCCATGGATGGTCCTGTCTGGCCGCAGTTCTCACCGGGGGGTGGGGGTACACTAAGGACTAACCACGAGTCTCTGGAACACGACTCTAACCCCAATCCTAGATGGTTCAGCAACAATTCCCGGTCCCCCAACTCTAGGTGTGCTCATGTTCGCCCGGAGGTCTCGCGTGAAGGGGGGGGGGGGGTACTGTAAGGAATCCGCTCCGCAGTTTACTGGTTGCCTTACCTTGCAGACAGGTGCAGTCCTGGAGCACCTCTCCTGATGTTTGCTGCAGCCTGGATTCACTCACCAAAGCAATACACACTCCCTCTGGTATCTATTGCAGCTGTGCAGCCTATCCAACCTAGTCTTGCATTCACTCATTGGAGCAGTACCTTCACACCCCCCTCCGGGGATTGGCCCGCTGGCCTTTAAGTACTGTCTTCCCATAATGCTCCCGGCCGAGCATAGTCCTAACTGGATGTCTACTGTTTTGCCACAAGCCCTCGCTTGTTCTCCTATGCTAATACCAGGTTCCGCCCTGCGTCCTTCAGCTTCCTTCAAGCCGCTTGTTCTCCTATGCTGATACCAGGTTCCGCCCTGCGTCCTTCAGCTCCCTTCAAGCCGCTTGTTCTCCTATGCTGATACGGAGGTTCCGCCCTGCGTCCTTCAGCTTCCTTCAAGCTCCCGCTTGTTCTCCTGCGCTGAAGCAAAGGTATCCCCTATGTCTTCAGCTTCCTGCTTTCCTGCACTGAGGCAAAGGTATCCCCCGCGCCCTTCAGTCTCCTGATTCCTGCACTGTAGCGGAGGTTTCCCTGTGGATCTTCAGCTTCCTGGTTCCTGGGGCCTACTCTTTCCCTAATCTAGAGAGGCCGTGTCCTGGTTCCTGTGCTGTTACAGAGGATTCCCCAGCCACTCAGGACTCTTGCGCTGTAGCACTGGTGCACCCGTGCAGCAAAGCGGTGTGCTATTCTGGTCTGCCTACCATCTCCTGTGACCAGTACCATGGGCCATGGTCGTCGCTCGCGCAGAGGCCAACCCCGCGCTCCTAAGCTGAAGCGGGGCTCTCCTGACTACCTGTTGCCGAACTCTTGCCTGAACAATGTTTATCCTGATATCTCCTGTCCTGACCCTGGCTTGTACAACGACGACGCTGTCTTCTCCTTTCCTGATCCTGCTACGTATGACAACGAACTGCGCAATCCGGATCAGCCTGCGCGGTCTCAGGTCGGTGCTTTTACAACCCCACCTCAGCCTCGCGGTCCGACCCTGGTTTGTGGCGAGCAGAACCCTGACAATACCATTACCAGAACGGACCAACCAAATCAGAAAACGAGATGAACCTATATCCCAACTGCATGATCGACTCGAACAAATACATACAGCACACCCCTTGAATCAACTCATATAAAAGGGTTGCTGCCATCCAATTTTCAGTCCATGGATCAAGGTATATATGTTTACATAGAACTGTCATTCCCAAATTACCTACATATTTATTGATACACTGACACCGTCATAAAGTAATGCAACACAGTCCCCCTCCCTCCCCCCACCAACCCCCCCTTACGGGAGATCTGCATGTTACGTATATACCGGTGCTGGTTAGCACACATGCTGTAGGCCAGGAAGCCTGACTCTCCGCGGTGGTATTGAGAATAGCAACGGGAAGGGCTGGTACTACGTCAGTGCAGCGCCTCAATTTGTAGGGTAGCTGCCAGATTGTATTCCCCAAAGGAACCCCTTTTCCAGTAATGACACAGAGAATTGGAATGGTTCACCTTTTATTTGGCAGGCCAGGACCAAATTCCATCTCTTGTGAGAGGTACTTCTTACACTTACCATCAGCGGTAGAACGGGACCTACTACTGCTCTCACAAGGCATTACCACAACCACAAATGCTGTCCAAAGTTCAATTAATTTGAACTTTACTCAAAGACAAGCTATTAAATCGCTGAGAGAAAATAATTTAATTGTGGTTAAAAAAGCTGATAAAGGGGGAGCAGTGGTGGTCCTAGATTATGCTTATTATGTTGAGGAGGCCTAACACCAACTTCAGGATAATATCTCATATACCAAGTTATATACAGTATGGATCCAACTCAAGATTTTTTTATTAGAATTGTATGATCTATTAGATTTTGGCAGAATTCTTCAAGTTTTGTCTGTACAAGAATATGAGTATCTACATGTGACTTACCCAATTTTACCCATATTCCATCACCTCCCTAAAGTTGACAAGTCCCTTTCTCACCCCCCAGGCAGACCCATCATTGCCAGCATTGGTTCACTGGGGGAGCACTTGTCCCAATATGTTAATTACTTTCTTCAGCCCTTGGTCACTTCACTTCCCTCTTACTTATTAGACACTTCACATGTTCTTTCTATTTTTTCTGATTTCATCTGGTCACCAACATTTCTTTTGGTTACACTAGATGTATCTTCATTATACATTATCATTTCACACTCACATGGTCTCACAGCTGCACTACACTTTTTGGAATCTGACGCTACACTTGCTCCAGCACAGATCACCTTTTTGTTGGATGCCATGAGGTTCCTCCTCACACACAATTACTTTATGTTTTATGTTTTTTTTTATCTCCAAACACGTTGGACGGCCATGGGGTCATCATTTGCGCCTTCCTATGCCAATCTCTTTATGGGGTGGTGGGAACATACCCACGTGTATGTAGATATGAACCCCTATCGACATCACATGATCACATATCACCGCTATATAGATGATCTTATATTAGTTTGGTCTGGCACTGTTTCACAATTGCAGGATTTTTTCACTTACCTCAACACTAACACTCTGAATTTATCATTTACACATCAATACCACCATCACCGTATACATTTCTTGGACTTGTGTCTTTATATGGGTATGGATAATCATGTTTACACTAATATCTACCGCAAACCTAATTCAAGGAACACATTTTTGCATGCCTCGAATTCTCATAGCCTCAGTCTGCTTAAAGGGTTACCATATGGACAGTTCCTTCGTTTACGGAGAAACTGTTCGACTATGGAACATTTTGATAAAGGTTCTTATGACCTCATCAGGAGATTTGTAGATAGAGGCTATGATTTACGATCTGTACAGTGGGCCTATGCTAAAGCTAGGAATAGATCAAGAGAAGATCTTATTAATGTTGATCTTTCGAACTTCAGTCATGTGAAACAGGGTGATTACTCTACATTCAATGATAGTAATAAATGTGAATCTCCATTATTTATTACTAAATACAGCCGGCAGGCCAATAACATCAAGTCAATAATTAGGAAACACTGGACCATCCTTAAAACTGATGTACTACTAAAGGATATGGTCTATATGGACCCTAGATTTGTTTTTCAAAAAGCATACACATTGGGTAGCTTGGTATCACATAGTATGATTTCAAATAAAAATACATTATTTCCAGACTTAAAAGGATGTTTTAAATGCGGGAAATGCAAAATATGTCAATATGTTCAAAAAAGTAACTGTTTTACTAATACAGAACTTACTAAAGAATACAAAATTCTGTCATTTGTGACATGTAATACAGATCATGTCGTTTACATGATCACGTGCGGATGCAATAAACGATACTGCACCGACACACTTTATTCGAGCAAATACCCAGTATGTACCTGTCAGATACCTGGAATGCGCCGCTCCTCACCTCTGACAAGCCCCGTTGCGTTTGCCTTCCCAGCCTGGGTTCATGCCTGGCTGACGGGCGGCTGATCTGTTAAATGATAATGATTAGGATTTAATCACTGCAATGCTTCGCGTGTCTACCAGATGGCATAAATTCATGAATTGTAATGCAGTATATATATATATACTGTGCAGTATTGCAGCCAGCGGGAATAAAATGCTTCAATCCCTGCTTGGAAAATACCTCAATGCACTCGGGCAGAAAACAGTCACAAACCTCAATACACCCGGGTATACCCGAATTCGTGGGACTAGCCAAGCTCGAATAAAGTGTGTCGCCAGTGTATGTGGGCCTAACTACCCGCTTATTCAAAATAAGAATGTTGGAACATATTAGACATATAAAAAGTTTAGACATTACACATCCCGTGTCTGATCACTTTAAAGAATGTCAGTCTGGAAGTCTCAAAAATTTCAAATGTATTGTTTTAGAGCATGTCAAAGCTCATAAACGCGGTGGAGACAGATCCAGGACTCTTTACCAACGCGAAGCGTTCTGGATCTTCACCATTGATACATTAATACCAAAGGGTCTCAATACAGTATGGGACCTGAAGGTATTTCTGTGATCCCTACAGTTTAATAACGGATATTACTGCTTTTCATTATTATTTTCTTTATGCTCCGTCATTTTCTTTTTCCTTCTTTTTTCTTTCCCCTTTTCTTCCCCCCCACTTTTCTTTTCTTCCCCTTCCCTTCCACTCCCTTCCCCTCTTCTCTTCCTTTCCCCCCCCCCTTCCCCCTCCTCTTTTCTTCTCTGTTCATTGTTATTACATTCATTATTCTCTTTGTTCTATGTTGTTACATTATGTAGTTCAATTGATTAAATTATGATTTATACATTTATACATATTATGATTAACTTGTAGTCATCAAGTGGTTAACAGGGTCATATATAGTATACAGTGGTCTAATCTTGCTATGTCTCTTTGTATATAGCAAAAAACTCTTTAAAATTGGTTTTGTTGATTTTTAATTAGTTGAAGACATTTGATACATTTTATGTTAATCTGTATAATATCATGTTGGTATATATTAAGATAAGTTATGAGAAATTTAGCATGTTATATTCATTTAACTTTTTTCCTTTGTATACTAATTGTGATTATGTGATAGAAGTCCTGTGTGTTGAAATTTACATATATGTGATTTAATCAGGTGCAACACATTAGTTCAACCATTAGAAGGGAGTTATAAATAACACCCTCCCTTCATGTCTTGTCATACTCCTTGAGAAAGGGCGAACTCGCCCGAAACATGTGGGAGCAGGTCATTTTTGTTATGTTCTAATATCTGTTTTATGTAGATTTAATAAATTGATTTTATTACCTACCTGGTAAGTCTGTCATCCCAAGGAGCAGCGCTGATATCGATCATATTTTTTCTTTGTCAGGGATAGCTAAACTGCCTCCTCCACTTACTCCACAAGGTCAATTTCCAGATCCTCATCAATACATGTATGGCATCCAGATACAGGATTCTAAGGAGCCTTTCCTTCATTGGTGTACAGTAATATTGACTACTTTAGGTGGGTCACCTCACGTCCTGGATATCACATGGACTCTGAAGCTTTCTTCTTGACTCACCTTTTCAGGTTGGATAATTATTTCGGGCAGTTTTTCACTGATCGCTCACAGACTACTGAATATCATCGCCCATATTGAATTTTATTTGGATGTCTTTGTCCTTAATGCCAGGTTTCCAAACAGCTTGCTGTTATTCTCCAGCACCATAGATGTACATTGTACATTGTACACACCACCTACAGATGCAGTCTTTCCTATCTATCAGTTCTCACAGGCGTTGGACGGAGCACAGTTTGCAAAAGTGACGACCCTCCACAGCAGAGTTTATAGCAGGCTGTAATGGCCCATCTGGATTCACACAGCGGGGCTCCCTGTGTCTGAATGGGACTCGTGCTGTGTGAATCCTACCAGCTGCACCTGTCTGTAAGAGATGCACACTAAAGGGCCTATTCTAGTAGCTTCCATGATGTTACTGCCATCTTGAATGGTTTGGCATGACCCCACTGAATGGTTTGACATTTGTGTTATCACGGTAATCAGAAAGAATCAGAAAGCATTACCGCAAGTCATAAACCAGCCGGGATAGCAGTGATGTTATCTCCACCTTTTTCTAAGGAGTCCCCTGCTTCCTGAGTTACAGGCCCCAATATGGGGTGCCGGTATCTCCCTGCATTGTTTAAATGTCCCAGTCACATGGACTGTGACACGGGAGAATTTAAACATGTCATGGATACCGGCACCCCATAATGGGGCCTGTAACTCGGGAGGCAGGGGGGTTTCCGTACCTGAAATAAATGTGATTCAGCTCCGTAGACCTCCTGCTTCAATACAATGTTATTAAAATAAAATAAAAGCCGCGCTATCACCTGTTAGATGCGATCAGGGAGAGTGACTGATTCAGTCTCACTCTTACGGCATCATGCAGTAAGCAGCGAAAAAATGCATTAGCCAGTTAAGCAATTAGCCATGTTTTTGGCGTGTTAAACTGGCTGTATGCTCTAAGGGGCGAATCCCTGGTGAATGAATTAGCCACCACCATTTGATAAAATGGCTAGTAATCGGTGGCGAGACGGGTGCCTGGCGAGAAACTGCCGAGAAGCCGTCCCCTGCCGAGTTGTGTTTGCAGCAGAGAGAGATCCACTGCTCTCTCGGCGCAAACATCAGCACATTAAAAATGATTTTGAAAACCATTTTTATTCATAGTGTACATGTGCAGGGGGTCTCCGGAGCTGAACCGCATTGGTTTCAGAACCGGGGACTCCCTGCTTTCCGAGATACAGGCCCCTTTATGAGGTGCCGGTATCCCTCTGCATTTAAAGGTCCCGATCACGTTACCGCGGAATGTAAACAAAGCAGAGGGATACCGGCACCCCATAAAGGGGCCTGTATCTCGGGAAGCATGGGGTACCCGGACCTAAAACCAAAGCGGTTCAGCTCCGGAGACCCTCTGCACATCTACACTATGAATAAAACACACATATCAATAAAGACTCATTCCTTACCTTTGCGGCTATCTGCTATGGTAGCAAAACAGCATGAATATTTTTTTAATAATACTGTACAGGAAGCAGGGGTCCCCCGAGCTGAACCGCATTGCTTTGTGGACCAGGGACCCCCTGGTTCCCGAGTTACAGGCCCCGGTATCTGTGATCGGGTGGGCAGTGTCGCCGCCATGTTTATAGCGTCCCATACGCTACGTGCCCACAATAAACATGGCGTCCACACTGTAACCCATGGCCCAAACCAGGGGCTGTAACTCGGGAAGCAGGGGGTCTCTGAGCCACAAATCAATGCGGTTCAGCTCAGGGGACCCCCTGCTCGCGCACAATATTATTAAAATACATTAATGCTGCATGTATCATATCCGTTCTTCCCCAAGCCTCTGTCACATGGTACTAGAACCAATCAGAGTAGGGATAGACTTCCCACGCTCTGATTGGCTGCCGTACCATGTGAGGCCAGCCATGTTTCTTTTAATGACGTCATCTTAAAGGCAATTGAAGCAAAGCCATTCTGATTGGCTGTGCTTTCATTGCCTTTAAGTAACGTCATCATTTTTTTTTTATCGGCCAAAACACATGGTTTTGACGGCCCAATCAGGGCTGTGGGAACCATATGACGAAAATGTGACGTCATAGGTCTTTAAAAGCCTATGTCGTCTCATTTTGAAGCCAGACGCCGAGGAGGAAGGACCTCCGGAGAAGAAAGAAGACCAGGGCATGGCAGCAGACGGGAAGAAGACCCCGGAAGAAGATAGAAGAATACAGATCAAGATGAATTACAACTAGAAGACCCCTGGATTGTCGTGTTTTATTATTTTAATGTTTATTATTTTATGGTTTTTTATTTTATGGGTTCCTGTTCGTGGATTGGTTCGTGAGTAAGCTGATCAACGGGAGTCGGTGAGTGGGTCAAGTAATGGTAAGTTAACTAAAGAAATGTATTTAATGTAGCTGTGGTTTTTTTTGCTTTTTCATGTGTTTATTTTTTTTATTGTACATCATTACTTGCCACTGTATGTATGTATGTATGTATGTCTAGAGAGATATATACATACAGGGTAAGAAATGATAGTGTTGTAAAAGCTTGATTTGCAGTATTGTAAATGATTTTAGCTATGCTGCTATGCATAGATATGTGTTAAATGTATTTTATAATTAGAGTGATGTAATGTTTGGGCTTCTATGCTGTACTGTAGGTAATGGTGAGGCTTGCTTTAGTATATTGTAATTGTTGGTGTCCTATTTTGTATGATGCTAACTTGTTCTCTGTAACGGTTGCTATAGTTAATTGTGTAATTGGTATGGATGCTATTTTAATTGTTTTGGGATGTAATTCATGTATGTTAAATGATTGATGGTGACTTCATTGGATTACATAGTATACTTCTTGTGATGTAATGCTATTTTAGTTGGAATATTGTATTGTTAACATTGATTTGCAGCGTCTACATGTAGCTTACATTTTATGCAGCATGTATACAATGTAAATGCAATGTTTTAAGTGGCATTTGATGCTTTAGATTGATTGATTACATTAGATTTGTTTAGTTAATTGCATTTTAATTCATTGAGGATGTTATGGATAAGTGGTGTTGCCATTGCAGGATGGCTTAACCCCTTAATTACCTTTGAGGTTAGTACCCGATAAGGTGATTAAGGGGTTCATTGATATGTGAATGTCATTGAAATGTATTGGCTATTTATTATTTTGGCAACGGAACACAATGATGATGGTGGCGACGGGGCCTTCTTATTGAAGAGGTTAGTAGAATTTTCTTTATTTTAATATAGTATTTAATGTGTTTAATAATGGCCAAATAATGTATTATCCCTATGTGGATAATAGTTATTTGGCACATTATTGTACTGTATGTGCTGGGGGGAGGGGGTATTGGCCCCAAGGGTATGTGGTAGGACTCCCTTGTGGGTAGTGGGTGAGGGTGGTTAGGCCTCAGGGGGTGGGGGGTTAGTGGGGGAGGATATGTGGGTGATGGGGATTTAACCCCTTAATGACTGTAGCGGTTAATACCCAGAAAACCACCCACAGACAGCTGTTTCGACCTTAATGGGTCTCATCAGTGTGGGGTTGATTAACTGGGTATGCAAAGAAGCTAAAGGATGGGCCAACCATAATACTGAGTTAAGTTATGGTGAGTAAAAAAAAGTGACAAAAACCCTCCACAGCAAAGCAAATATGCAAATGTAAATACAACTGTATGCTCATCTGCATGTCATAGGCAGGTCTGCAACCCCGCCTTTCCCCATTATCACCCAGCACACAGCACTTCCACTGCAGCAAGGGATTCTGGGAAATGACATGCAAATGAGCACACAGTGCCACTTTTTGCTTCAAAAACCATTTTTAACATGGTACCCTATAGGCTTAAGCTTGCTGCATGGTCACAGCTTTATAACATATATATATATATTTCTTTAGTTAGTGTGGGGCTGTTGTGTGTGTTTTCTTTTTATTGTGGGTAGCGGGGGTGGGTGAAGGGGGTATTAGCCCCAACGGTGGTTTGGTTAGGGCTTGCGGGTGGTAGCGGGAGGCCTTAACCCCTTCATGACCGTAGTGGTATTAACTGTTAAGTTAAGTGAACCCGCAACCCCCCGCATGCCCTAAACAAACAACAAGGGCCAAATACCCCCTTCACCCACCCCCGCTACCCACAATAAACCTGGCACGGCTGTTTAACCCCTTCATTGCCTTAGCGGTTAGCCGCTAAGATAATGATGTGGGCTGTAAATGCATTTTTCCTGCCTCGGATGCATGCCGGGGGGCTCCGGTGCTGGTATTAATGGTATCAGCTCAGGAGATCCCCGGCATCAATCCCAGCCAGGAAAAAGGCCAGAAATTTTTCTAAGTGCCGATCCGCCACTCATCATCAGCCTCTCACCATCAACTTGCCAACTTTTTCTTGCGTGGCTGATTCGCCATAAAAACGCCATTCTAGAGTGGCGAAAAGCTCCGCTAAGCTACTCGCCACTACTAGAATACAGCGTGGCGGAAAATATTTCATTTTTAGGCGGAAAGTGCCATCTCGCCTCGCCACCGGCGGGAAAAAAAAAAACGACAACCAAACTGGTGTTTTTTTTGATTCTCGCCCCTTACTTAATAGGGATAGGCTTTTTTTGCGGGAAAGTGGCGAGAAGTGCCTTTCCGCTGCTTACTGCATGAAGCCCTTAGTGTGTCTTAGTGTGCATCTCTTACAGACAGCAACAGCCTGGTAGGATTCACAAAGCGTGAGTCCCATTCAGACGCAGGGACCCCCACTGGGTTAATCCCGATGAACCATCAAATCTCCCTACTTGCACTCTGCATGTACAGATGAAAAAGAAACATTGCTGCAGTTGATTTCATGAGGAGAGTGTGACCGACCACAGGGCTACATCGGTACACCACCGGCACCACACCTACATTGGCCTGTAGATTCTACACCATGTGAAGGGTCTAGGTCTAGGTCTGAATCTAATTAGTCAAGATGTCTCCTGTCCTTCTCTTTCTGTACACTTCTCCCCTCTATTTTCTCTAAACCCATCAATTCTTCTCTTGAGTCCCTCATGGACCCCTCTATCTCTGCATTCCTTTCACTATCTGTGACCCTCTCAACCTTCACCCAGCCTCTTCACCTAAGATCCACTGTCACCACCCCTCCTCACACCTCCACTCCACTTCACACCTTTACACTCTAACCACTCTTCACACTTCCACCACATCCAGAACTCCTTTAATCCACATTTCCACTCCTCCCTGCCTCCATCTCAATAATAACCCAAACAAAGAGACAACACATCAAAATAATGCAAGAGCTGACAGTAACAAACACACACAGACATACACACTCCAACAACAAACATTCATACTGACAAGAAGACAATAATGTACAGTAAATGAAAATGTAGGCACAAAATAATCTATTTTGATGATCAATCAGAACTCACTGTCAAAATCCTAGAAAATCTACAAACTCACCAAGCTCCAAAGCCAAGTCTCCCAACAGCACTGCTACCTATAATGGCTGCTTAATATACTGTGACTGATGTGCTATCTTGTGATGTTATGGTAGTTTCAAGTCAAACATATGTAGCCATGCATGTAAAATGGTCTGCCGTTGTCTCCCCTGCTGGCAGTAAACCTGGTAAGTTACAGGGATGCCAGCAGTAATTATGGAGGTTTGCCCTCACACCCTGGTGAGGTGCCCTATGTATGGGTGGGAGTGGCTATATGCTTGGAGTCCACAGTTAGTGACATCAGAGCTGTGACAGCTCCTGAAGTATATAAGGCACAGCACTGCCCAAAGTTAGTTGGTTGCTGAGTTGTTGGAGGGGGTTGGGAATGAAGGATCCACTAGTGCAGTAACTAGTGGTCAATTTCTACATCTAAGCTGATAAGAGCCACACTGTGTCCAGGGACCTGGCACAGGGGTGATCTCCCTACGGGGAGAGGGGATCCCACTCAAGTGGGAGGGCGTACCTGTCAAAGGGACAGCAGAGAAATATGTGCGGCTGAGACAGCTGGCTGTGAATGGCAGCTTGCCCATACATCAACAATAAAGATGCCCTGTTCAAAGATACCCCCACTGTGTGAGTGTGAAATTACTCTCCAGTGGAAGGCACCACCAAGAAGGAGTTCCTCATCAGGACCATCTCCCTGTGGAAGCATAGATCCTGATGAGGTTGAGGCGCTGCACGTGATATAGGTAGGACTCACACACACTACCTCAGCTACCTGTCTGGATTGACAATCCCCGAATACCATCATGCGGGAGACTCAGGGTCCTGTTGCCTACAGATGCAATACCAGACACGACCATGTAATTTGGGGCTGGTTAGACCACACGGGCCAATATGAGATTGGGTGTGTCAGGCTAGAGGGAATACCCGTTACACATACATGGTTCGTTTGTTTAATCGCATGGAATGTCAGATTTAAATAGATGCAATGATATCGATGTGAAAAGTTTTTATAATGCGATGGGATGACTACATTTATTTTACTACTTATTGCCTTGTCAAATTATGTGGTTTGACAAGGAAAAACTCAACGTTATTAGAATAGGTCCCAATACTACTGAAGAAGTCATTTACACTATTCCGTCTGTTTCCAGTCAACCACAAAAGGGTAATTTATCAAATGCTCTATGTGATGATCAAATTTCATGTACAGTGATGCATGCATCTAAATGCATGTACAATAGCTGCATGTTGCATCACTGAATGCCATTTTCAAGGTGATAAATAAATTACAATTGATCAGAATCATTCATCAGAGTTAAAAATACCCTTTCATTTGTGCTTAGTAATCCCCCTTGCATTGGCAGGGTAGCATTGGCATCTTAAGAGTGATGCATTTAAAGTAATAATTTTAAGTGACAATATATAGTTAGACTATAGTTTGACTAGAGGTGACTGGGAACTGGACCATCTGCAAACTTTTTTAACTCAAGGCAACAAACGGTGAGCTTATATGACCACACTATGACCCCATTCTTGTTAGCCTGCATATTTTAACCCCCCACCCCTTTACAACTTATTTCACTGCAGCCTCTCCCAAAACTGACTGCACAAAAATACCTCCCACACCCACTCAGCCCACTGAAACCCTGAATTTACTCTAGCATTGCAATGCAGCAAAACATTTGACAAGTAACAGGCACATCCTGCTGTTCAGTCTGCACACACTCACTTTGCTCACAACAGCTCCATGCAGCACTGCCAACCTCTGGCATAATGAACCTGCTATGTATCTTAACTTTTTTCTTTCTCCTGGCCTCATGGAGATGTTACTCCCTCTATCAACTACAAACTCCTCCCTCCTGGCCCACACCCAACATCACCATACACCCTGGACTACTCAAAAGCCTTGCACTATCTACTGAATGTTGGTGGAGAACTCTAAAAACCAGCACACCAACCACCTCTCACTCAAATGGCAAACATCACAAATTTACAACTTGCAAACAACTGCCCAAATTTCTACTCATACTATTACTCTCTTTAGCAGGTGATATTGAACCTAACCCAGGCCCTCCCATTTCAGCTCTGTCCCATACCCCTGAGAATTCCACCTTTAAATTCCAAAAAGGGCTATCTGTCGCCAATATAAATATCCGGAGCCTGCTGCCCAAACTGGACGAACTAAGGGCATGGTGCCTTATGCATAAACCCAAAGCCATCGTTCTTACAGAAACACGGCTAACCCCTAAAACCCCCGATGCAAATATCGCCGTTCAGGGCTACTCCATTTCTAGGAGAGATAGGTTAAAGAGAGGAGGAGGGGTGTTATTTTACATTGCAGCCACCTTACTATTCACACTGTTAAATTGCCCCTCAAGCCCACCCTCTTTTGAAATTCTAGTTAGCAAAATCTGCCTCCCCTTTTCTAAGCCCATCTTCCTTGCTGGCATCTACCGCCCCCCTAAAGCCCCTCTACAATCCCTGACTGATATCACCCAATTTCTTGGCTCCATTTTCTCTCTGAATGAGAAGAGTGAGCTGCTAGTTCTTAGGGATTTCAACTTCAATTGGCTTGACCCTAAAAACTACAAAATCCAGATACAAATCAAATCGCTTAACCTATCGCAACTCATTTCTCGACCCACACGGACAAACCTGAATTCGCACAACCATTCCTTGCTAGACTGTATTCTCTCCTCAAACCCCAGCAGAATCCAATCATCTAGCATCCTTCCTGATATTTTCATTGACCCCGTAATAGTGTACTGTGTAAGTAAAATTAAACTGCCCTATTCATGCCCTAAAGTTCTCCTCACTAGAACATTTAGAAACTCTAACCCACAACAGTTTCTGGATGACCTTATCATCTGCCCATGGCACAGAATCGATTTAATTCCTGACCCTGATTCTGCGCTCGACTATTTCCAATCCGAGTTCTTAAAACTCTGCGATACCCATGCTCCACTACGCAAAATAAGGGTACGGGGAGCCCACCTTCCATGGGTTACAACTGACCTTATAGCACTCTACCAGTTCAGGGATACCTTGTGGAAAATCAACAAAGTAACTGGCACTACCAAGGATCTCAATCACTACAGATTCCTGCGGAACGTGCACACGGCAAACAAGGCACGCAAAATCACAATATTACTCTGACAATCTCCACCAGAATATATCAAACCCAGCTAACTTCTGGAAAGTTATCAACAATATATTCCAGTCTTCTAACCATCAACAACCAAGTAATATCACTAAGGGGGATATTACTCTGACAAACCCCACTGACAATGCAAATGCATTCAATGATTACTTTGTGGGGTGTGCCACTAACTTATTAGCGAAACGCAGCACAAACCACAAACCTGAATCTCATCCTGGGAGTACCCACATAGCCCCACCCCCTCCCAACACTGCCCACAATTTTCAATTTGGCCCAGTATCCGAAGAGGAGATTACACAAGCGCTCCTCAAATTAAAACTAAGGGCCTCATGCAGTCAGCGCCAATAAGGCCTTTATTAGCATTTTCCCGCCAAAATTGGATTTGAGATTCAGTAAGCGCCGATAAGTGGTCAAAATCGGCATTTTTTCTTCCCGATAAAAATTTATCGGCATGCGGCTGCCAATAACCTACTTTTTGGCACTTTTTGGCACTTTTTGAAATCGGCTGTATTCTAGTAGCCCCAATCAGCTTATCGGTGCTGATCGGCACTCTAAAATGGAGATTTCATCGGCAATTTGTCCCGCCAACTAAAGTTGGCAAGTTGGAGGGGAGAAGGATCGGCAAGGTTGCCGGGACAGCACTTAGAAAAAAAAGCTCATCTCTACATCAATGGAGTCAATGGAGCGGGGACTTATAACATTATAGGAGTGTTTACGTTCTATTGCTCATAATAAAAATGTGCTTGGCATTACAGTGTCGATGTCATTCACTTCATCTTGTCAGCGTTTACGTTTATTATTGGCAGAACATTGTACTTTTCAATGTTATGATGATTTGCGTGTCACATTAGTCTTAATGTTATGATGTGTCAAAGTAAACTCCTATAGTAAACTCTTAAATGAACAGGTCACATAATATGAAACATGTTACTTAAGTGTTCTTCAATTTATTATATGATGTAACAGATTTCACACATCTAACAGATCCAGCGTATAGTAATGTTGGCATACATTAGAGAATGCTTTGAATATGTAACATGATCAAATGTAAATGTAGCTGTTTTTTTTCATGTTTTTTCATGTTTACATGTAGTTTGTGACCTCCCTCTTTTTATGACGTCCGCATTTGGACACTCAATAACATTGCATGTTTACATTGTACACGATGCATTAGAATCACTTCATGCTATATACACAGATCTATAATAGTTAATCATTTTTAGACGATTGAAACATAATCAATAGCAAGTATCCTGATGGCATTAAATTATGCATACTGTATGCACGTTAGAAATAGTTCATGTGAACATGTGACAATAACATGCTAAATTAGACATGTTGCAACGTACTTTTTCAACGTTAATGTCATGGTTGTATCCTAATGAGATGACTGAGTGTTGCGTTCAGAAGTGGTACATGCATTACACAATCCATTAATACTTGCGAATAAATGGTTTTACAAAGCTTAACGTTACATCATTGTCAAATATCATGATTGCCTGGTGAACACACATAAATAATCCATTTAATTCGTACTGGATACCCGTTTGGAGTTAACTACTTGGATATGTTAATGTAACACCTTGCACTTCATCAAGTCACCTGACATCATCACATAGGTATTTAAAGGAGGCTAATTACCTGCGCATTGACAGCTACAGACCTGAAAATGATGCGAATGTTTATGAGACGGAGGAAGATTCTATTGGAGGAGAGACTTGTTGATGGAGAGGATGTCACAGGCCAAGGAAGGGACAGAGACAGGGACAGAGACAGGGACAGGGACAGGGATGCGGAGAGGAGAGGGAGAGGTCGAGGGAGAGGTCGAGGGAGAGGGAGAGGGCAAGGAGATGAGAGGAGAAGAGAGAGGAGAGAAGTTGTGCCTTGTCCTCGTTTGTACAGGGAGAGAACCATGTTAGATGGGATGAGTGAGGAGGAGATTGTAAGTCGCTATCGTTTGAGTTCAGCAGCAATCTTAGATCTCTATGAAGAGATACGGGGAGATTTAGATTTTGTGACAGACAGAGGTCGTGCAGTCCCAGGGCTTGTTAAAATGCTGTGCTCATTACATTATCTTGCTTCCGCGTCATTCCAGACAACTGTGGGCATAGTGGGCGGGGTCTCGCTATCTACATTCTCGCGGGCCTTTACCCAGTTTCTATGTGCACTGAATAGACACGCTAGGAATTATATTCATTTTCCTACAGAGCACACAGAGTGGCTGGAAGTGAGGAATGGCTTTTATACCATAGCCGGGATACCATGTGTTATGGGTGCAATAGATTGCACCCATGTTGCTTTGATCCCGCCTAGTCAGAGTGAGCATGCTTACCGCAACCGTAAGCACTACCATTCCCTGAATGTACAGGTGGTATGCGATGCCACGATGAAGATTATGCATGTGGTAGCCAAATTCCCTGGTTCCAGTCACGATTCCTCTATCCTGAGAAACTCATCAGTCTTCCATGCTTTAGAAGAAGGCTAGTTTGGACCTGGTTGGCTGGTTGAGTACATATTATGATGTGTTAACAGACAACTCTAGTTTTTCTATGAACTGTTGAATGTAATAATGTTAACACAAATTGTTTCATATTTTTGCACAATGGATTATAGGACTCAGGATAAGGAATTAGGCTGTGGCTGTTGACCCCTGTGGCAATCCCTCAATGTGAAGCAGAGGAGAGGTAAAATGTTGCCCATATATCTACATGATCCATCATAGAGAGGACATTTGGGCTTCTGAAGACACAATTCAGGTGTTTAGATAGAACTGGTGGGGCACTTCAATATAAGCCTGCTAAAGTGTCAGATATTATAATTGCATGTTGCATTTTGAACAATCTGGCACTCCGCAATAATTTAGAAACCGACATACGTCAGGGCTTGGAGGAGGAGCATCCCGTAAATTTACCAGCTGACACTGAGCAAACAGCCAGTGGTGTGGAGACACGTCGGAATGTCATTAACACATATTTTTCATGTAAGCAAATACATGTATGTTCATAGTACTACATAGATGTATTAATTCATTGTAATGATAAATACTGCTGCGGCCAACTTTATTCTTACTAATCACCGGCTTGTACCTGGCATGTTCCTGGAATGCTACACTGTTCACCCGGAGCATGCCGGGCTCCTTTTGCCTTCCCAGCCAGGAGCATGCCCGGCTGACGCGCGGTTGATGTGTTAATTGATAATGGTTAAGGATTTACTAGGCTGCAATGCTTCGCGTGTCCGCCAGATGGCATAAATTCATGAATTGTAATGCAGTATATATATGTATATGTATATATATATATATATATATATATATATATATATATATATACACTGTATAACAACAACCCCTATAACCCCTAACATACAGTACTGTACACATACAGTATTGTATATGCACATCAATGATACTGTAGGCCGGCGGGGCGAGATGTGTTTGCAGCAGAGAGAGAACCGCTGCTCTCTCTGCGCAAACATCGGCACATTAAAAATTATTTAAAATACATTTTTATTCATAGTGTACATGTGCAGGGGGTCTCGGGAGCTGAACCTCGTTGGTTTCAGGTCCGGGGACCCCCTGCTCCCCTAGATACAGCCCCCTTTATGAGGTGCCGGTATCCCTCTGCGTTTAAAGGTCCCAATCACGTGACCGCGACCTGTAAACCAAGCAGAGGGATACCGGCACCCCTAAAGGGGCCTGTATCTCGGGGAGCAGGGGGTCCCCGGACATAAAACCACAGCGGTTCTGCTCCGGAGACCCTCTGCACATCTACAGTATGAATAAAAAACATATATAAATAAACACTCGTTCCTTACCTTAGCGGCTATGTGCTATGGTAACGAAGCAGCATTTCTGTATTTTAATAATATTGTACAGTGAGCAGGGGGTTCCCTGAGCCAGAAATTAATGCTCAGGGGACCCCCTGCTCCTGCACAATATTATTAAAAATACAGAAATGCTGCTTCATTACCATAGCGTTTAGCCGCTAAGGCAATGAAGGGGTTAACTCACCGTGCCCGCTTTATTGTGGGTAGCGGGGGTGGGTGAAGGGGGTATTTGGCCCTTGGTGTGAGTTTAGGACTTGCGGGGGGGTTGCGTTTGCACTTAACCCCTTCACGGCCGTAGCAGTTAATACCGCTACGGTCATGAAGGGGTTAAGCCCTCCCGCTACCCCCCGCAAGCCCTAAACAACCACCATTGGGGCTAATACCCCCTTCACACACTCCCGCTACCCACAATAAAAAAAAATCACACACAGCAGCAGCCCAAAAAATAAATAAATAAATCTAAATAAATAAATAAATAAATGACTATAAATAAATACATTTGAAATACATTTTTATTTATAGTGTAGATGTGCAGGGGGACTCCGGAGCTGAACCGCGTTGGTTTCAGGTCCGGGGACCCCCTGCTCCCCGAGATACAGCCCCCTTTATGAGGTGCCGGTATCCCTCTGCGTTTCAAGGTCCCGATCACGTGACCGCGACCTGTAAACCAAGCAGAGGGATACCGGCACCCCCTAAAGGGGCCTGTATCTCGGGGAACAGGGGGTCCCCGGACCTAAAACCACAGCGGTTCTGCTCCGGAGACCCCCTGCACATGTACAGTATAAATAAAACACACACATCAATAAAGAATCGTTCTTTACCTTTGCGGCTATGTGCTATGGTAATGAAGCAGCATTTCTGTATTTATAATAATATTGTACAGTGAGCAGGGGGTTCCTGAACCAGAAATTAATGCTCAGGGGATCCCCTGCTCCTGCACAATATTATTAAAAATACAGAAATGCTGCTTCATTACCATAGCGTATAGCCGCTAAGGCAATGAAGGGTTAAGGCAGAATAAACAATAAATACATTACATACATATTTTTAATGTGTGTGTTATACCTCCCTGCCTTCACTGTAATCTATGTAAAAAACCCTCCCACTATTGTGTGTGAAGCTTCCCTGCCTTCACTGTAATCTATGTAAAACCCCCTCCCCCTATTGTGTCTTCTATGCTTCATCCGCTTTGACTAATCTGTGTAAGCCCCCCTCCCCCTATTGTGTCAGTTAAATCTGCCTGGCCTGTGTTTCTGTGAGTGCAGTGTACTGTATGTAAATGTGGGGAGGGGGATCCCGTGTAAATAACCACACCCACTACCCACTACCCACCTGCACATGGCCCCTCCGCTGCTGCAAAAAGAGACAAAAATTAAAACATACAAAGGAATGTCCCCTAATCCCTTAATCACCATAGCGGTTATTAACCACTACAGTCATTAAGGGGTTAACCCACACTCACCCACCACTCGGGATGCCTACATACCCTCCCACACTAACCCCCCCCCCCCGTGAGGCCTAACCACCCAGTACCCACAAGGGAGGCCTACTCACATACCGTTGGGGAAACACCCCCCCCACCCCCAGTATCCACAATAAAAACAATACAGTGCCCCACAATAAACATCATTCTATTTATTAAATACATTTCCCACCCCCTGTGCCCCCCCATAAATACAAGATTTATTCTTTTACATACAGGGTTCATAACGCAGCCCCACGCGAGTCCCCGGTGGGCTGGCGGGGCACCTGGACAGACCTACAGTTTACCAGCAGCCCTTTTTACACAGGTTCTGGAGGCCTGCTGGTGGGTCCCGCCAGCACCATGGCCCCCAGGTGGTCTCCTTCGGTCACCGTGGGCCACAATTGGGTCCCCACAGTAGGCCCGCGGATGTCTGGGAGCCCCGGGTTAGACCCACAGGTGTCTGCGGGGCCTCGGGTGGTTCCCTCGGGGGTCTGGGGAACTCACGGGTGCTCAATACGGGTCCGCGGTGCCCCCACAGAAGTGGGACCACACATCATCATCCCCGCACCTACGGGTCGGCGGTGCCCCCACAGAAGTGGGACCACACATCGTCATCCCCGCAGAGTACGGGTCGGCGGTGCCCCCACAGAAGTGGGACCACACATCTTCATCCCTGCATGTGTCACCCGTGGAACCACCAGCCTGATACCCTTGGGATACCCGAGGATACCCGCAGGTGGTCTCCAGAGGTCCCACGCAGAACCACGGAAGTAACCCTGAATGTAAAAAAAATAAACCTAGCCTATACATTCAATACATACACCCTCCCCCCCAACACCTAAAGTACAATAATGTGCAAAATAACTATTATCCAGATATGGATAATAGATTAATTGTCCATTATTAAAAACATTAACTAGCATATACAAATAAATAAAGTACTACTGACCTCATCAATACGAAGTGTCCGTCGCCAGCAAAATCCTTGTCTTGCCCACAACATACATAGCAAATACAAAGTCAATACATTGCAATTACATTCAGCTATCAATTAACCCCTTAAACACCTTATCAGATAATAACCGCAAAGGTGATTAAGGGGGTAAGCCACAGTGGCCCGATACCCACCCTTCACCCATGAATTTGTACAGTGGCTTCATCATGCAACTATATATATGTAATATTGTGCAGGAGCAGGGGGTTCCCTGAGCATTAATTTCTGGCTCAGGGAACCCCCTGCTCACTGTACAATATTATTAAAATACAGAAATGCTGCTTCGTTACCATAGCACATAGCCGCTAAGATAAGGAACGAGTGTTTATTTATATATGTTTTTTATTCATACTGTAGATGTGCAGAGGGTCTCCGAAGCAGAACCGCTGTGGTTTTATGTCCGGGACCCCCTGCTCCCCGAGATACAGGCTCCTTTAGGGGGTGCCGGTATCCCTCTGCTTGGTTTAAAGGTCGCGGTCTTGTGATCGGGACCTTTTAAATGCAGAGGGATACCGGAACCTCATAAATGGGGCTGTATCTCGGGGAGCAGGTGGTCCCCGGACCTGAAACCAACGCGGTTCAGCTCCGGAGACCCCCTGCACATGTACACTATGAATAAAAATGTACAGTACTGTATGTTAGGGGTTATAGGGTCGGCTTTAAAGACAACAGCTCGCAAACGCCCCCATGCGTTTTTACACGGCATTGCAGTATTGCAGCCAGCTGGAATAAAATGCTTAAATCACAGCCGCGAAAATAACGCTATATACCCCGGGAGAAAACGACACAAAACCGCACATCACCTGGATCTTCTGAAATTCGCGGAGCTAGCCAAGTAAGAATAAAGTTGGTCGCCAGTGTACATGTGTCCAAATACCAATCACTTAAGAAACAGATGAATATGGTTCTCACACCGTTCTCTTCTCTGCTGTGTGGACAATTCCATGTGGCACCGGTATGTCATTCATCAACAGGTTGTATTATACTTCTTACCATTAAAAGGTGTTGTGTGTACGTGAGGAAATAATGTGTACTAAATCTATATTTTCTGTACATGCTCTTTTTGGTTATGCATACACAATAAACCTACTATGTCCATAGCCAATAGCTAGTGCAGTATGGTTACATACCATTTTTCTTTTGGAGTGTGACATGTGTGTAACAATGATGTGTAGACTATTGTGTATTTAAGATCATATTTGACGTATTCTAGATTTTGTTTCATATAACATACAAAATTGTCACTTCTGTGTGTTGCTTATCTTAATGAACATGTCATGACAATGATTTATATTCATTCATGTTTTCTTTTTCAAGATATATCACTCCAAGGACTGCTCATGATTTGAATTTGAATTCACATCTGTCATAAGATGTGCAAACCTCGATACAGGTATATTTACAGGATGTCTAAACAGAACGTAATGAAAAAGATGTGACAATTGAAACATGTCGTTTCTGTATTTTGACCGTGCGTTTATCTACACTTGGTGGTTATTGTGCAGTGTGTTTTCAAATCAGTACGTACATTACATAATATGTAATTTTGCCAACGTAACAACATCCATTCCTGCACATGAGCGATGTTAACACTCAATGCATGTTTGTATGAAAAGACCCAAATGTGTTAAACATCATTAACATTGCAATGTATGTGATTATTTCGTCTCTCACTTCATCTTCATGTTGATTACTACATTGTCACATGTGTATGTACAGTATAAGTGAAAGATGTGTGTTGATTTGACGTTCATCTAACATTTTTCAAAATGTTAACACCTTTCCAAAGTATAGTTCTTTGGATTCTCAACTTTTCCTAAATCATTCAACACAATGACAATGTAGTTAATAAATTTTTTATTTCATTCACGTTAGTTATTCATAATGATCATGATCCTTTATAACTACTGTCAACATATGAACATAAATGAAGTGGACATTTGCATACGTACACATTTCAGCAACATAGTGTGTGTGTGTGTGTTGTAGTTTTTGTGTAATGCATGTATTTCTACCAGAAATAATATAAACCAATAGAATAATGTTGCTTTTATCATGGGCCTCATTTAGCTATGTATGTGTTGAACGTTTACTAATAACACTAAACTATAGTTACTCGTGTGAATTAAATGTACACACAAATGTACATGGTTTAATGATCTGTACCTAACATTCATTAGCTCATGCATGTTAGGTTATCACTACAACTTAGGTGATAATATAACATTCACACAACTAAATAGTTTCTATCACCTCCCTATTGTTATTGTGTACGTTCAGATACAATGTCTATGAGTTGTTATGTAGCATTTACATTCTTTGACAAGTCACACTTGAGATTATAATATATAGTAGATGAATGTGTTTGCTGAGTGATAATGTTGGTTGCATATATCACATGGCAATACATATAATGTTAGTAAAAAAAAAAAAATATCAATAGAAGTTCTAACTTCAGTGCTTAGCAGCATCATTATGATAATTAAGTGTATAGTAAATATTTGCACAATAGGATAACATTATGTATTGATTGTTAATCTGCGCACCAATCATTGAAAGCATTGTTACATATTTATTATAATAGTTGTTCGCTAGTCATCACAATCATCTAATATAACGATTGGCCCATCTGAAATCATACATTGGTCCCATGTATTCATCCTCGACATCTGTGAAATACAGCAAACACATGATGTTCAAAGATGGCACATTTATCTATGTTTCAGCATGACAACGCTTAACACATCCCTATATGATTGTGGATATTCACGCATAAGTTACGTATATGTTTAAACTGCAAGGATAAAACTACAGATACAGAACTGTCTCATTTTTCAAATGGCGTTGCTGGCATTACTACTGATATGTTTGTTCCGGTGCCTGTATACATAATAATGTGCGCGCACAACGTCTGTTGCGCGCACACGTCACTAATGTGTGGACTAAATCTTAGCGCATGCGCAAAACGATGTGTACCCTGTGCATTCAATACATGTCCCTCCATGGTGCTAGCATTACGCATATCATGGCTGAAAGTTATGATATGGAAGCAAAACAAATTCACTTCTACACATGTACATATCTAAACTTTGTAAACGGACGTGTGCCCACGGCAAAAACGAACGATCAGCCAATGAGCGAACAAAATACGTTTGACGTCATGTTAAGGCACCGTGAACTGCACGCAGACACCCCTCCCACTGAATGAACATTGGCCTCCAGCGCTGTGCACACACCGGCCCACCGACGCGCGTGCATGACACACTGCACCACACCACTGAACCTTTTTAAGGACGCCTTGTGACATGACCATGTTCCCACATCATATGTGGGCGACAATTTGTTTTTATATGTTGAATGCTAAACAATGAGGTGTGTGTGTTACAGTTAGTGTAACATGTTGAAATGATACTTTAAAAGCGATAATAATCTATGATTTAGGACTCCGTCATCAATGTGTACTAATGGTTCGTCATGTAGTATATTGTTATAGGAAATAATGTCTTTGTCCAGGCTACATGTAAGGCTATCTGCAATGTTAAGCTGTATACACTCATTTGGCTAACAAATGGTGTATATTATTAATGTACACATATATGATTTGAGTAAAGGCATAACAATATTTGTATTTACCATTCTTGTAGAAGTCAAAACTGATTTGGCTGCAACAATTCGCTCCAGGAAGGCACAGCAGTATCATCCATGGTTGAGGCAACCGTTGAATCTTGAATCACACACATCTCTATGAGGCCGTCATATGGATCTGCAGTGGCTTCTTCAAACAAGACGTCCGGAGGTACGTACAGTTGTTGGTTGTTTTGACATCCACATTGGTATTGCCCATATAAGTTTTGATACATATCATAGTAGTTATGTCCATCTTGCATCAGGTCTTGATGAATGGAGGGTGCAGGTATATCAGCAGACGCGACTGTCGGTGCGGCTTAAGTGTAACTGGTATTAGGCAAAAATATGCTATTTAACAGAAGATATGTTCCATGTTCCATGGTAAGTTTAAATGATGGTGCAACAGGCCAGCATCCATATCGTTGATCTAGCCGATCAAGGACACGCTCAAAACATTCATTTGCAGATAAAGTGAATCGTACAGAAGTTTTAAAAAGTCGCGGTTTGTCAGGTTCTTGGTAGTATGGATATTTCTTTTGGATCAAGTCATAGATTTGCCCCACGGTTGCCCTTTTCTCTGGCGTTGATTCGATTGCTTCATAAATCAAAAATTTGTATGATTTACGTGGATGGCTGTGCAATGTGGAAGCTTCTGCCATTTCTTCTCTCTTCAAGTGTACAGTGTCTAAGTTGAATGCATACGGATGTCTGCTGAATGTGTGAATTGTTACATGTTATCTTCGCGGTTTGTTCCAAGGTTATAATACAACCTAACAGTTATACGCCTAGGTTTTCTCCCACAAGAAATTTGTTACAATAATTGGCTGAAATTCTTTGTATAAGATACACTCTTTTCACAGGAATCGAAACTTTACTTTCAGCTTAGGCAATCAACATGTGCAAAACAACTTGACTCTTTTAATTACAATAACAATGTGTGTGAAATCATCTACAGTGCTATGATGAACAGATTTCTGGTTACACTTAGCTAGATTTAACCATACACACACATCTCTCTCTTTGTCTCTTTTTCTGTTTTTCTCTCTCTCTGTATCTCTCTTTCTCTCTCTCTTTGACTCTCTCTGTCTGTCTCTCTTGATATATACATAGATATAGATATATATATATATATAAATATATATATAATTAGATAAATATATATGTTGAAATATATTTTTAAATATCTATATATAATTAACTATATATTGTGTGTGTATATATATATATATTGTATGTATATGTGTATGTGTATATATTAGACATGCAAATGAACATACAGTAATATTTACCGTTGCTATATATCTATCTATCTATCTATCTATCTATATATATATATATATATATATATATATATATCTTGCTACTGCTGCGGCCAAGTTTATTCGAGCATTTGCCCGTTCTTGGCTGCAGCAGTAGCCTGGCGCGCGCCCGAGGGTGACGGGTGCGCGCCGAAGCAGCGGAAGAGCGCCCTCCGATCGGGGCGCTCTCCCATACCGCTGCCGGGTCCGCCGGGTCCCCCGGAACCCCCTGCCGCCGTCCCGCGATCACGGGACACCAGGGCTCCCTCGGGGAGCCCTGGACGCGCGTGCAGGGGGCGCAGGCTCCCGAAGACGCGTGACCGCGCGTCTATGACGCGCGGCACGCCGAGGGGCGGCCACTAGCAAGCCGGGAAATCTCCCGGCTTGCGGATCTGGCCGCACTGCAATTAAGTGTGTCGGCAGTGTACATTGAAGGCCTTGTGTGCAAACAGGCCTTGTTGTAATTATCTTAACAGTTCATTACAGTTTATAACATTGCTGGGTGAGTATGTTTCAGGGCCTAATTGATTCAGCTGTGTAGAAGTTGTATTTAACAGAAAACAAGGCCTCTTTGCAGCCATGAAGGCCTGTACTGTTCATTCTGATTATATATATTATATATAGAGTGCTAAACTAAAGGCATTGATGTATGTAAGTAGGCCTTGTTGTAATCATATTCAAAGTTAAATACAGCTGAGTGAATTAGGGGCTAAATCATACTGATACCATAATTTTAGCAAGTGTCCTAAGATTTATATCTTATTAACACAAGGCCTGTTTGCTGACAACAGTGGCATATATATATATATATATATATATATATATATATATATATATATATATATATATATATATATATATACATACACACACACACACACACACACACACACACACACACACACACACACACACACACACACACACACACACACACACACACACACACACACACATATATAGTTAGAGAGACTACAGATATATTCATACACACTTACAGATCTGTTATTGTAACCAAAAATCATACATGATCACATGCCAACATTATGAACTATGAAAGAAGATTAAGGTAAGTAATGTCTTACAGAGTTAAGACACCAGAAAACATAACATAAAATTGTATGCTGTTATATGGGTACTTACTTAAAGTTGTACACTACCGACACACTTTATTGAAGTGTGGTCGGTACCGCAAGCCGGGAAATCTCCCGGCTTGCTAGTGGCCGCCCCTCGGCGTGCCGCGCGTCATAGACGCGCAGTCACGCGTCATCGGGAGCGTGCGCCCCCTGCACGCGTGTCCAGGGGCTCCCCGAGGGAGCCCTGGTGTCCCGCGATCGCGGGACAGCGGCAGGGGGTTCCGGGGGACCCGGCGGACCCGGCAGCGGTAGGGAGAGCGCCCCGATCGGAGGGCGCTCTTCCGCTGCTTCGGCGTGCGCCCGTCACACTCGGGCGCGCGCCAGGCTACTGCTGCGGCACAGAACGGGCAAATGCTCGAATTAACTGTGCCGCAGCAGTATGTCAATAATATTAGCATGAAATGACTATCAACATTACCAAAATAACCCACATACATCTCATCTTGAACAAGAGCTAAGTGAATGTCATCTTCCATTAACATGCCAAGTGTGTAATAATGTTGTACCATTAATCAACTGATGATTAATACATATTCATATGTTATCAAATATGCCTTCATTCAGTCAGTGAGCATTTCTAAACATGCATGTGTACAAAGACATACTTGAATGTTATCAAGCATCTGTACATGATCATACATACACTATGCATGAAATAGTCTGCAGTAAACAACACCAGGACACCAACAAATTTAGTGAGTGTGATTATTTATTTTTGTTTATCCTTTTGAGAGTCACAGGCCTGCTTGTTGGCTGTTGTGTTTGCCTTTTCCCTCTGCCAAGTACTCTGGCCTTAACTGTACGACTTGTACTGGCCTGTGGCAGTTCTGTGGCACTGAGTGTGGGCTGTGGCACTTCAGTGGCACTAAGTGTGGGTTGTTGCACTTCAGGGGCACTGGGTGTGGGCTGTTGCACATCAGGGGCACTGGGTGTGGGCAGTGGCCTGTTCAGTGGCACTGGGTGTGGGCTGTGGCAGTTGTGAAACAGTTGATAAACATTGCAAGAGTGATGGTGGAGCACTTTCTTGTTTTGGTGTTTTAATCTTTTTCCAAAAGCTGGTTATTAGTAATTGTTGCCCTAACTTTCTTTTGCGTGTCTCATTTGTAAGTGTCGGTTCCATATTTTGAACAGATGTAAGTGGTTGGATGTTGACAGGGACTGCACAGAACTTGCACCTACTGTACCGGTATCATCACGAACTGGGGAATGAAGAACTGATGACTCAGGAGAAAAAGTAGCAGCATGTAAAGATCCATCCTCTGATGGGATAAAGTGGAATTGATGTTCTCTTGTTGTACTCCGCAACTGATTTGCTTGGCTTACATTCAGAACTAGTTCTTGTAATGTCCTGTTTACTTTTTGGATTTCTTTAGGAACTTGGATGATGACTTTTTGAATTTGTAACATTTCTGATATTGACCTTTCATGCATCCTTTCCTGCAGTGACAGCATCCTTTCAAGCACTGACATCATTTCTGAATCGCGACGATTTTCTTCACCCAAGATTCGTTCTTCAGAAGCTGCAATAGCTGAGTAGGTGTCACGAGCAGGAGGACTTGAATGCTGGGTTAATCCAGGAGTGTCAACATCTTCATGGTCACTTGAGTGAATTTGTCCTTGAGCGGCAACATCTGGTTCTACAAATAAAGAAAGACATTATGAACTGCCATGGAACTTTCACTTTGTTTTCACTATAATGATAGTTGTTCTCATAGTGTAACACATAACATGTTTCCATAATTTTTAATTTGTGTCCAATTAAAAGATGATGCTTGAAGTAACAATGATGTTTCGACTCAGTGTGAAAGAAGAATGAATTAAAGGTTGTTGTAACCTCACAACTCCTAGCTGATAGTTTAAAACACACACAATACATGTTGTCAGGAAACACTACATCTTCTGTGACAATAACTGATGTGAAGTTCATTACATGTGAAAGGCATTTATTTTGCAAATGAAATTCTTCAAATGTACACATATGTGCTGCACCTCATACACTCTCCTTCCATTCTTGAAGATGACCTTGATGAGACAGGTGATGAGACATGTTCAGTGCCAGGTGACACAGGAGCTGCGGGAGCAACTATATAGAAGAATAACATCAGAATTTAATTCATGTGTACATAATTAACATGAAGTATCTGTAGTGGGAGTAGTTATGGCTCAATATCAAGTAGAAAAATAAGGCAGTGCACTGCCCAAAGAAACAGAAGGAGGCTCACGGTTTTAAGCAACAAAAATAGATTTATTACATAAAAAGTGGACAAAAGCGTCCCCCTAGGCCACAGCAGGGGTCCACCAACTAGTTTCAAGCAAACATGCCCTTTATCAACTTGCCTGAAACTAGTTGGTGGACCCCTGCTGTGGCCTAGGGGGGACCATTTTGTCCACTTTTTATGTAATTAATCTATTTTGTGTTGCTTAAAACCGTGAGCCTCCTTCTGTTACTTTGGGCAGTGCACTGCCTTATTTTTCTACTTGTTCCTGCCATCACCTGGGAGATTACACGCCTATGAAGATTCTGAGATTGGATACTCCAGGTGAAACTGAGTGAGTTCACTTTGTGGGTCGCTGTACCCCTTTTTTCTCTGATATATGGGACGTTGGTCTGTACTATTTATTTATGGTACCGCTGGCATTAGGTACTAGTCCCCTAACCCTATTAGAGCTTTATTATGCTATATGCTTACATTGAAGGAGTTTATTCTAAACCTCAGTTTATTATGCCAAACAGGACTTGTTTTTTCTGATGTACTGGCTTTCTACACAACCATGGCTAAATATCAGCATCACATAACGAAATGACAATGATATGGTTCAGCCAATCTGTATATTATCCATCTTAACATAAATGTACAGGTGAACCTAATCGGCACATTTATTTTAAACACCATACAACATACAATGTTCATGCATGAATGTGTTGTAAAATTAAGTGTTCTGTTGTACATACACTGCATATGTTGTGTAGTAATCTAACAATAATAATGTACATCACTACAATGACAGCAAAGTTGACTCTGCTTATAATTCAGTACCTAATTGTGGAAATGTGAATGAATGTTTATAGTGATCTGTCCGAACATTTAAGAGAAGCAGGTGTAGCTCTCAATGTGGCTGACACTCAGCAACACATGCAGTGTGTCGCTCACAGATGGAACTGGTGTGATAAGGTGACGTATCTATAAGGTAAAAAGAAGATATGAGTGAACGAATGACTAACGTACGTTTTCATATATAGTGGCCTGGTGGGTGAAAGTATTCAGATAATTACCATTTCTAATGAATGTGATTAACTTCTGTTCACCTTGTCAGCTTGTAACAACTGTAGTCCCTCCCCCAAGACGTGACACCACCCTGACCTTTAATTTGGTTCTACCACCTGTAAGCCGTCCCACAAGACTTGACCCTACCATGACCCTGTGATCTGGCTCTGTGCCCAACCCCACCCCCTCTGTTCACCTCTATGCTGTGATTACATATTAATTGCAGCTGGTTTCACACACCGGTACATGAGCGAAATACAAATATGAAGTGAGCTACATATGAACACAATTAAATACCATATGGTACATGTTCCTATTTATGCTCATATTATATTACATGAAGCGAAAAAAGTGCTTTAATAAAACATAACGAAATGTGTTTGTGCAAATTATTTATGTTCGCCTTTGAATGCACAATATTCCATGCAAGACTTGATTAGGCAGTAATGGCCTGTTTATAGGTGTAACATAGATTATCACTAATATATATTTATATATATATTATATGTATATATGTATATATGTATCAACACATACATGAAAAAGTGAATTATGCATTTGTGTGCACAGACACAGTATAACGAAGTTATATATTACTGTGACAAAGAATAAGTGCGGGTGTGCATTGTGGTTATGCATGTTAACCCATTGTTTGTACAAAGATTCACACATACATTCAGCTTTCAACTATAGGGCAAAGATGTTGAATTCTTTGTAAGGTAGAAGGTTGCAGTGTGTGTTATTTGGAAGATCATTACACATAATCCCTTCATGCAGGTCAAGTTGTGTATGTTTACTCATAATGATGTCATCCACGATAGCTGAGCCAATACATGTTTTCAAACACACATAGATATATATAAAAATATCTAGATATATATATATATATTTTTTCCGGACAACTATATATATATATATATAGATAGATAGATAGAGAGAGAGAGAGAGAGAGAGAGAGAGAGAGAGACATATATACAGATATATCTGTAGGTATGCTTATATTGGGAAAAACTATATGTTTCTGCGGAAATATAGATAAGAACTGTAACATACTGTTAGATCTCTACAGATCAGGTCCTTCTAGGGCAAGCAAAACCTTTTCTCCCGGGAGCTACTGAAACGCAACAGATATGGGATGCTTTCAAATAGTATGACATATACGAGCTCGGAGCCGTAAGAATTCAGGGAGGCACCTTGGCTGAGTTCTTACAACTAAATTTTAATGGTTCACAAGCACGTTTATATACACAAGGCAGGGACAAAAATACAGTTGTCATCTGTTACAAATATGGGTACACATCTAAATTTACATATATCCTTCACATAATGCCTTTTCTGTAGAGCTTTAAACATTTAACTGCTGAGCAAGAGACATATACAATGGTGACTTATAAGGCAACCCTATCCTCTGGTCTTGTTTTAACAATATTTTGACAGGCATTGAACAGTTGGTCTGAATCTATTTACAATAGCCTCCCATGAAAATAGCAAGGCCAGCGTATTCTTTTTAACCTTATCAATTCCAGAACTTGGCAGAAGACAGGTTTAACCTTACACATACGACACGCGTAATACAGTAACATTTGTCACCTGCTGGAAATTGAGCCGAATATATTCTGATATCTCTGTCCCCTGCCAAACCCTCCACGACGACAGGAAGAAATTTTCCCGCATCTGCTCCTCCAATGGAATTAACATTAGAGCTTGTGCTGGCGGCCCACCTCCAGTGGCAGAAGCATGCATCCGTTGTGCTTGGATTTTTTTCTTTAAGTTTGCCCTGATATCATCGAATCTCTTCCGACAATTCGTCCGGTCCCTGACATGATTCCCACACGCAGACACAGCCAATGTTATTTGCTCCCACATTTCTTTTTTGATGCTGAACTTGTCCGCCCTTGAAATACATACAAAATATATGACGTTAATTATTATTAGAAAAACAAGCAGTTTCCTAAACTGCTACCTGTTCCAAGAGATACCAAACATGCTGGTTTAGGTTGAATATGTGTAGCACATGAGCATTTACGTGGAAACATACAAGTCTAAGGAAGATTGCATGAATATTGTATGATCTTTGGCAAACTTTTTAGACTGATTGCTATGGTCGTTATTGTTACGCCGGTGCTGCCCGCAGACCAGACCCATCCCCTGGGCTGAAGGGGGAAGTGGTAATACATGCACCCGCAGCAAAGGGAGCGTGTCCGGAGTGTGGTATGAAGCGTTGCCAGGCCAGGTGTAGTAAGGTAGACAATACTTGCCGGTACCGGTTGTAGAGATAGAGTGATGAATGCCTTGCCGAGGTCAGGGA
Organism: Ascaphus truei; assembly: GCF_040206685.1. Lineage (NCBI taxonomy): Eukaryota > Metazoa > Chordata > Amphibia > Anura > Ascaphidae > Ascaphus > Ascaphus truei. Next base: position 207,849,172 of record NC_134483.1, on the reverse strand, counting down.
GTGGAGAGTGGAGAGGGTCGTAGTCCAAGCCGTGTTCAAGGGGTTACCAGAGTGAGCGTTGTCCAAGGAGTGCCGAGATCGAGAGCCAGAGGGGGTAGTCGTACAAGCCGCGTCAGAACCTGTGAAAACACTGAGAGAATCCAGAAGTACTTCCATATAGAGAGTATGTCGAGCAAAGATTGAGAGCAGAGAGGAGCTAGATAAAGCAGGAAGACCAATTAGGAACGGAGGCGGGACAGGAAGAGCTACAGGGAGATACTGCAGATTGGTGCAGGCATAACAGGCTAGGTGAGTCTTGTTGATAACCTGAGTATGCTCGTGCAGTGTGCGGGGGCGGAGCCTGAGGTCCGGGGGACGGGAAGAAGAGTGTACAGACTGAGCGTGCTCCGTAACTCGTGTACGCGCGTGAACCGAGCCAGTGGATGGTGCAGGTGTGCGTGCAGGAGGGCGTGGGCGCGTGCGGCGCTGTACAGAGGAAACGCCGAGGGGAGTGATCCCGCGACGGCGGCAGGGGCGGGGAGCCGTGGAGGCCGGAAAGGCAGGATTGTTTTGTGTGTCCAGGGGCTCCCTGCGGGGAGGGAGTGCTCTGTGTGAGGAGCGTGAAGAACGCCGATTCCTGACAGTTATAAAGCATGAAGGGATATGTGTGTAACAATTAACTTTAATTGATAGATATTAGAGAATAATAGTTTAATATTAAGACATCTCACGTGACCTAGGATAACATGTCTTTGAACAATCAATGCAAAGATAGACTTACCTAGGTAATGCCCATACAGAGAGCCATAGTGCTCCAAAATCCCTGTGACAAGAACTCTGTTTTCCTCTTCATTGAAACGAGGATTACGTGGCCGCTCCACACGTTTCCTCCGAACACGTGCAGCCCCAGAGCTTGGCTGCTGCTGACTGGACTCTCCTTCTTCCAATGGAAGAGACTCCAAAAACAGGCCACCACCAACCACCCCACCACCAGACACACCAGCAGCACAAGCAGCAGACACCCCACCAGCACCAGCAACAGACACCACAGCAGCACCAGCAACAGAGCCACCAGCAGCACTCGCACTCACAGCAACTCCAGTCGCACTCGCAGCAACAGCACTCCCCTGAATCCTACGTTCACTCAGACGCGTACTCACACGACTACCAGTACCACTCACACCAGCATCACTCTTCCCATGCCTTTCGGCCATACCTATAGCACTCACAAAGAACAGAAAAGAAATTTAAAGACAATCGCACTGAACACTTACAAAGTGAAAACAAGACAAAGATGTTAACAAAACAACACAGGACAAACCTCTCACAATACACAACTACTCTCTCAGTCAATATGAAATATGTAAATCGCCCAGCTCTGTGTGTCTCTCTCTCTCTCTCCCAACAACACAGAGAATGAATAAAAATACACGCTGCCTTTAAATGGGCCACTCAATCAAAAACATGCTTGCTTCCGCAGATTCAGCAAGAAGTTTGATTGGCGAACCTAACACCACCCCGCCATGCACGCCGATACACCTGTGTGTGATCGGCAAATCATCGGCAGAGTGGGACCAAATGTTTTTGGCTTGATTCGGAAGGGATTCGGCACTTATTGCATACGGCGAGGGAAAATCGGCACAATCATGCCGATAAGGAACACTTGGCGAGAGGACTTTTTCGGCGCTTACTGCATAGAGCCCTAAGTAGCCAATGTGAACCTGACTTACTACAATCCAGGTTCCTACGACTTGGTGCCCCAGCCATTGCCAAAACAATTGCTTCCATAGTCAACGCTATCCTGTCTGCAGTCCATATCCCTATGACCTGGAAAACTGCCAGAGTTGTCCCAATCTTCAAAAGTGGGGACAAAAACACTGTCTCAAACTACAGGCCAATCTCCCATCTCCCAATTCTATCCAAAGTCAGGAAAAATGTGTCCACTCCCAATTAAGCGACTACTATACCAAGACAAATTTCCCTAGCCAATTCCAATCTGGCTTTCGCCCCAAACACTCCACCGTAACTACCCTGCTAATAGTTTGCAATGAAATCCAGTGTGGAATGGAAAGGGGACAACTCACTGGTGCAGTATTCCTCGATTTTGCAAAGACGTTTGATACTGTTGATCATTCTATCCTGCTTAACAAACTCTAGAGCTCTGAAATAGGGAAGCATGCTTTTAACTGGTTTCAGTCCTAACAGTGTTGGGTAGATCCCAACATGTGTCCATCTCAGGCTCTAACTCCAACCCCCTGGATATCACCTGTGGTGTCCCGCAAGGCTCTGTTCTGGGGCCCCTCCTCTTCTCAGTGTTCATCAATGATCTTCCCACAGCTTGTAAGGAAGCCTCAATACACATGTATGCAGATGACACAATCTTATATGCACACAGCCATAGCCTCTCTGACCTTCAACACATACTTCAGTCTGACTTTTTGAGACTCGAAAACTGGATTTCCAAAAACAAACTGTTTTTAAACACTGACAAGACTGTAACAATGGTATTTGGGACCAAGACTAAATTATTAAAGCTTCCAGTGACTGAGATCCAGATTAGTACCAACGCTAACACCACCCTAACCCTGTCACTAGTTTTAAATACCTGGGCATATGGTTCGACTCCCACTTAACATTCGGGATGCACATTCATACCCTGACAACCAAGACCTATGCCAAACTAGGGGTACTTTACAGGAACAAATCCTGCCTAAGTCTCTTGATCAGAAAGCGTATCGCACAGCAGATGCTAATGCCAATTATTGACTATGTAGACATAGTATATGGCTCAGCACCTCAAACCCACCTTAGAAAACTTGACACCCTCTACAATTCAATTTGTCGTTTTGTTCTCCAATGCAACTACAACACACATCACTGCGAAATGCTCAAAGAACTAGATTGGTCATCACTTGAGTCTAGGCGCAAAGTTCACCTTTCCTGTCTTGTCTTCAAATTCTTTCTGGCCAAGCTACCCAGCTATCTGAACAAGCTCCTCACCTTTACCACATGAGGCATCATCTGAGATCAGACTCCAAAAGACTGTTCATGGTTCCAATGCTCAATAAAGTATCCGGCTGTTCCTCCTTCTCTTACAGCGCACCCCAAAACTGGAATAACCTACCAGAGACTCTCACATCCACCACCAGTTTACGTTCTTTCAAATCTAAGGCTGCCTCACATTTTAATCTGATCTGTAACTGTTTCATACGCCCATAATATATATTTTATTTAACTGTGCATGCAATGTGTTGCCTATTACTGAAAAATGCAATGGCTCAAAAATTGATTACTAAAGAGGAGTTTAAATTTCTATATATTAGCAACCCACATATTCCAATCTTCTATTACCTCCCGAAGGTGCACAAGAGCCTCGAGAACCCGCCAGATAGGACCATTTTTCAGAGGTGGAGTCTATCACGTCGAGCGTGTCCAAATATGTGGACCACTTTTTAAAATCCTATGTGGTCTTGTTACAGTCATATATTAAGGACACGCTCCATGTCAACTGTAACTGTTTCATTTGCCCATAATATATATTTTCTTTAACTGTGCATGCAATGTCTTGTATATAATGTATACCCTGTTCATTTATGTAACTGTATTTGTAACAATGTATTATTTGTCTTAACTCGGTGCCCAGGACATACTTGAAAACGAGAGGTAACTCTCAATGTATTACTTCCTGGTGAAATATTTTATAAATAAATAAATATGGAAAGAAAGAAGGTTAATTTTTGGGGGAGGAGTACTGCTATAATGGGAGAAGAATCTGCTAAAAGATAATTTAAGCAATCTCAATGAGATTACTGTAGGTGGGAAAGCATGTAAGAGCAGAATTCGTTAAGGTGACTGTAGAAGTCTTGCAGGATGAACACATTGCATCACTGCCAGTGTAAGTACATAGTAAATGGAAGCAAACATATTGTAGCTAGTTTTTGGATAAACAGCTGTAACGGTTAAAAGCTAATCTGTTTGTTTTGTACGCTATTTGTACGCAGAGTGAATCAAAGCCATTAACAATTACATTTGCTTCAGCAAGAGATCTGAAGAACCAAGAATAGAAAAGTTACTCCCCAGATGATAATCACAGGAATTAGCCTCTGAAATAACCACCTGTTATTTAACTAACTGGTACAATGCTAAAATGTACCTTACAGCCCATTCCATTCAGCCCATTGAATGTGTCTTTCAGCTCTGGAAGCTGTATTGTGGCATATTACTGCTTAGCAAATATGGTCATGATTTTAGTTCTACAGAGCACAAAGAGATATTAGCAATATGGTATTCTTATTATTTGATATCTTGAGATGGATTTTAGAACCTTGCCATTATCTATTTCCTTAATCAATATGCCCACATTTATCTGTTATCTTAGCAATCCTTTTTGCTTAGGTAGTAACTTTTATTTATCCAAATTTAATGGATTACATTTCTGCACTGAGATTCACATTGGAGTCAACTACCCCACCTGTCTTTAAAGAGGAATCCTCCATGTCTGCAAGTCTTCTGAACTGAAAAAGACCACAAAAATAAGGTACAGTACTATGGAAAACTAGCACAAACAAGAGTGAAACACCTACTCATTCTACACGTGGTAGTGGTAGGTGCATAAATCAAATAATATAAAAAGATTAGTTTGCTTACAGAAACGAGCAGAGACCCTTGATAATTTGCAGTCAATATCAAATGGCGAATGGAAACTCAGTGTGTATACTGTAATAAAATGTAACCTTTATTAATCTTCTAAACTAAAAATACATGGGTTAACATAGCCAAAGGGCAATTAAAATTATATAATAAGAACCAGGAGTGGGGCGGTAAGTATTTGGTACCAACTTAAGTGCACAAAATGCAAATAGGTACTTATATGTTGTAATTTCTAATGAAATATATCTCTCCAGAAGTGGAAGCCTAGAATTGTGTACTAATTTATCTCATATTAAAGTAAGGGGCCCTATAGGCTTTTAAACTGCATTTAAGTTAACAATAGACCAAACTATCCAGTCCAGAAGGGAACTAATAGGAATCCTAAATTCGCTTGTTCTCCAAAGTAATCAGTAAGAAAAAGTATGAGTATATTTAACTCACAGCCCCAAAAATAGCAACGTTTTTCAGCTTGCCAAAAGTCCACAAAACAAAGTTCCCCCGCCTGGTCGACCTATCGTATCATGTATCAAGAATCTTGCAGAACATGCCAGTGAATACCTAGAAAAAACATTAAGACAAATGTTCTTGTCTTTACCATCCTACCTCCAAAATTTGAAAGAAATACTTAAAAAACTTGACGGTGTAATAATCAATAACCAAATGTATATGGTAAGCTTGGACATACTGTAGAGGTGTTGTACACAAACATTATACATTAAGTTGGACAAATAGCCATCTCCCACTTTCTGAGTACTAGAGGCCTCATACTCCACGTACAATTAATTTATTTAAAACTATTTGGATTTTGTGTTAGCACACACTTTTTTCCAATTTAATAGGAACATACACCCTTTGTTGCTGTTGAACCATACCATTATTATATGCTACAATCCTTGGTATTACAAAAAAAATTATCGGGTTACCGTGGTGTACAGGCATGCAGAAAATATTTTTTTCTCACCTACTGTCTCAACCTCCCTCATCTCCTCATCTGAATTACCAGAGAGACATATAACGATGGTATCTAACATATGACCTACAGTACAGAGGAACAGAACTGCAAATTACTGGCATGAAATCCTGCACCTTGACTATAAAGGGTTCCCTACCACTACCCCTGCTAAATGGGTGGTTGCTGTCCCTGATGAGGTGACATTCAGGGACAGCCCCGTGGTTATCACTACACCGTCATGTACTAAGGGCTCTCCTGGGGCCTCTACATCGCCTCAGGAGCAACCATCTGTGGAGGGAGATGCCATGGGACTAACCCCCATTCAGGATACTGTGGGTGGTGCTGAAAGGGAGGATGAAGCATGTAGTGAGGTGGAAATCGGGAGAGGGATCAAGTGCTTGGGGGGTGCCACTGTAGAGATCCCTCCCCAAGAAACCATGAGCCGTGCGACATCCATGCTTTACAGGCTGCAGTAGAGGAGACCGTTTATGCACTTTGTGCTTCTGTGGCTCCAAATAAAAGGAAATGCCACACCCTCTGTCGCTGTACCTCCAGCAACTCCCCAACGTGCCCCCAACATGGCACAGTGAGCGCCACCCTAAGATCCAAGAATAGAGGGTGAAATGGACTCTCCACAGAGACCAAGAGGTGGGTCAATTAAGAGCATGCTGAGGAGGGTAGTCCCAGCAGAGGAGGGCAGGGAATATAAACACCTCAGCGAGGATGATTCCAGGGATGAACCAGTCATCCCTGCCTGTGAACTTTCATATTTCCTGGAGGAACAGCCTCTATGGACATGAAGAAAGGAAGGTGCTGTTGGCCCTCGAGAAGTGGGGTGATATAAATTTCATCCTTCACTCTCTCCAGATGTTAAAACAATAATCACACCAGCGCACTGCAGATTAGTATAAAATACCAGTATTTAATGTATGGTCACACAGGACCACAAATGACAAATAAAATTCAATAATAACAAAACAAAAATAAAAAGACAAAGACAAGTGCGCTGGTGTGATTATTGTTTTTTCTGTCGTTTGGGGAACTCTCTTGGGAGTCCTCCATTTTAGGAGCTTTCGAGGAGTGGCTCCTTCACATAATTGCTGCAAACGGATGTATTTCTAGAGGACAGCGCGAACGCAAGAATCTATTTGTGACATTTCTATTTGGGACTGTTTCCGGACTCAATATATTTGATCAAGGACATAGGGGGATATGCACTAAGCTCAATGCTTTTGCGTCCGGATGAAAAAAAATGCACGTTCGTTAAAAAGTGAGGCCGGAGACGCGATTCACTAAGGCCTTAGCCCATTTTCTAACGTACGTGCTCAAAACAGCCACAGAGTACGTGTAGCTTTTTTTCCCCTGCTAGCGTTCTTAACCTTTACGTAAACTAGCTGATAGAAAAAATAAGCCGCCTGTAACATTTGCATGGAGATTCTGTATCTCCATGCAAGGCTGTTACAGGCGATCGTACACTAAATAAATACATTTTAATAATAGTGTACATGAGCAGGGGGTCTCCGGACCTGAACCGCATTGGTTTCAGGTCCAGGGACCCACTACTTCAGGAGATACAGGCCCCATTATGGGGTGCCGGTATCGCCCTGCACTTTGAAAGCTTCCGCATCACGTGACCGGGACATTTACATTCTGCAGGGGATACCGGCACCCCATAACGGGGCCTTTATCTCCTGAAGTAGGGGGCCCCCGAGGCTGAAACCAATGCGGTTCAGCTCTGGAGACCCCCTACACATCTACACTACTGTCAAAACACATATATCAATAAACAATAATTCCTTACCGTAGCGGCTATCTGCAGTGGTAATGAAGCTGCATTAATGTACATTTTAATAATAGTGTGCGGGAGCAGGGGGTCCCCTGAGCTGAACCGCATTGATTTCTGCCTCAGAGACCCCCTGATTCCTGAGTTACAGGGCAAGATATGGGGCATCGGTGCCAGTGTCGCCGCCATCTTTACAGCGTCCAAGACGCGACGGCTTATATAGGGTGTATTAGAAATGTTCCCGCCAAAGTGTAATTGTAAATTCTCACATGTGCTTCCCTCATTTAATCAGTACATCATTTCACTAGATCAACAGTTCAGCACTTAACCCCTACAGTACCATAGCTATGCTGTGAACTAAAACATAATATCTAAAAGACGTAAAAACACAATTATAGTGAAGGGGTTGAGTCCTTCCATAGACTGTAACACAAACTGAAGCAGGTTGACTTCAGCCTTGGGAACCCCTACTTCAGGAGATACAGGCCCTGTTATGGGGTGCCGGTATCCCCTGCAGAAAGTAAATATCCCGGTCACGTGACGCGGGAGCTTTACAACTGCAAGGGATACCGGCACCCCATAACGGGGCCTATATCTCCTGAAGTAGGGCGTCCCCAAGGCTGAAACCAATGCGGGTCAGCTCCGGAGACCCCCTGCTTACCGACACTATTATTAAAAATCATATTTGTACAGCACAGGATGTAGAAAAAATGGGGGTGTACTGCTGAAAAGATAGGGCTGGAGGCTAATAACAAAAAAATAAAAATGCTTTATTGAAAATGCATGGTAGCAGATGCTACAAAGGTGGTCCTCTAACGCGTTTCACGCCGAAATGGCACTTTAGGAAATAGTAACCTGTGTTCCTAGTCTATTTGTACAGCGCGATCGCCTGGAACAACTGTGCATTGAGATGCAGCATCTACATGCAGTTCTTACAGGCTGCTTTGTTTATAATAGTTATTGTGCTATCTAACTTTAAGCACGATATCAGGGGGGGAAGAAGGTGATCGCGCGATATGGCCCTTTTGGGCAAGGCAGGCCGAAAATGCGCCAACCAGCCTTAGTGAATAGCGCTTAGGGCTTCACCCTTTTTCGTCCGAGCGATGTAACCCATTTCAGCGCTAATTAACAGAGCTTAGTGAATCGGCCCCTATGTGTCTCCAAACCTGTCCTGATGTTCCTAATATGTTCGGACATACGTGTTTTAAATTTCCTTATCGTTATTCCGACATAAAATTGGTTACAAGGACAAATTATAAGGAAATGACAAAAGAAGAATTGCATGTAATAAATTCTTTAATGTTATATTTAATATTAGAATTTAATTTTAGAATGAAGGGACTCAAACTCTTTTATCGAACCACATAGCAAATTATTGGTTCAGCAACTGATACAATTATTACATTTGAAAAAAACAGATGGTCTCTTCATATCGGTCAACCAGTTGGAATTCATATTTAAATTTTTAATCTGGCTAGGGGCTATCTGATTTGTTTTATTTCTAGCATTTGTGAATATAAGTTTTGGTCGATGTGAATATAAGTTTTAGTCGATCCGGTAATAGATTTTTTTAACATCGGGTCTTTTATTAAAATTTCTCAATGTTTAGTAAGTATTTTTTTAACATCAGTTGCCTGACTACTGTATTGGGTGAGTAATGCAAACTCACTTTGATTTGCTGTGTACATCTTGATCCCATCATTATATTTTATTAAATCTATGCGATCCAAACCCTTTGATTTGTCATAAGCTCTCTATAATCTCATCCTTATTTGTATCTTTAAATGTATTCTTCAGAACTTCAGCCTGTTCTTCAAAGACGTCCAATTTTGAATTTTTTTGTCTGAGACGACGAAATTGTCCATAGGGTACATCATTAAGCCACATAGGAAGGTGATTACTATTGGCCAAGATGTAATTATTCCTAACTACCATTTTATTGAACGTCTTGTTTCAATCATCCCTTGTTCTGTATGAATTACAAGATCCAAGAACTCCACTTGTTCTTTACTGTACATCGTACTGAATACTAAATTGAATGGATTATTATTCAAATCGATTAAAAAGGCATCCAGTGACTCTACATGACCAGGTTTGCCCCAAGGGTCGCCCTAGACCAATTATACTGGTCCCCCCAAAAGCCCACAAGGAGATTGGTGTACCCTGGGGCAAACCTGGTCCCCATCGCTGTACATTTTACAGCAATTCAATGTGCCGTTTTGCTCTCCAATGCAACTACAATACACATCACTGCGAAATGCTCAAAGAACTAGATTGGTCATCACTTGAGCCTAGGTACAAAGTTCATCTCTCCTGTCTTGCCTTCAAACACTTTCTGGGCAAGTTACCCGTCTACCTGAACAAGCTCCTCACCCCTACCACATGCAGCACTTAACGTCCAAGAGCTGACTCCAAAGACTGTTCATTGTCTCAAGGTTCAGCAAAGTATCTGGCTACTCCTCCTTCTCTTACCATGCACCCCAAAACTGGAACAATTTACCAGAAACTCTCACAGCCGCCACCAGTCTAAATTATTTCAAAACTTTAGCTGCCTCACATTTTAATCTGTTCTTTAACTGTTACATATGCCTATAATAAATACTATCTCTAACTGTGCATGCAGATACAAAACAACCAAACACATTTTTATACAGACGCATTGGCCATTATTCGAACACTTCACGCGTTGTATACCTCGGAATAACCATGTCCTGACGCGTCATTTCTTCCAACTGTACCGCCTTAATGCGTGAGTGCAGGAAATGGCATTTTAGTGTTCTGGTTTTTAAACACCTGAAATTTACACAGTAGCAAAGTACTGTACACATTACAATTCATTCATTTCCTTGCACACAAAGAAACAGAATCCATGAAATACAAACAAAGCAACCTTGATAAACACGGGTGCCTGGCATTAATGCCGCGTGGAATACAGCAGAGCACACAAAAACGTCTCTGTGATTTGTTCGAATATCAGCCGCTGCATCTGTATATCACCAAAGGATGTACAACAACAGCACAATTTTTTGAGATCACACACTTACCAAGGAAGAGGGCATTACTACAGTAACTCAAACATAAAAAGAAAGGCAATAACCTTTTTTAACTTCTATCTGGAACATAGTGCCGAGCACTGATTAGCTGCAAGACCAAATAATAATAGGACACTTTGGATTACATTTTCTATATGCAAGGAACACTGCATTTTTTTCTAATCAGTCCTTTGAATCTTTTGGAACATTAGGGGGGCCATGCAGTAAGCGGCAAAAAGTGAATTTTCACCTGTTTTGCGCCAAAAATGCCTACTATGATTCAGTAAGCCCAGAGAAGGTGACGAAAAGCGAAAAAAGCGCCTTTTTGTTTGGCGTTTTTTTTTCGGCAGAGGCGCAGTGAATAGCCACTTTTCGCCGCTACTCGCCAGGTTTTCAAACACGCTCAATTCTAGTAGCCCCGAGCAGCGTATCTCAGCTACTCGCCACTCTAGAATTGAGATTTTCATGCCAATCCATCTCGCCCCCAAAAGTTGGCAAGTTGGTAGGGAGAGGCTGCGGATGAGCGGCGGATCGGTACTTTAAAAAAATCAGGCCTTTTTCCTGCCTCGCATCGATGCCGGGGGTCTCCGGAGCTGATACCCATTAATACCAGCACTGGAGCCCCCAGGCATGCATCCGAGGCAGGAAAAATGCATTTATAGCCCACTTCATTACTTTACCGGCTAACCGCTAAGGCAATGAAGAGGTTAACCACTGGTGCCAGGTTTATTGTGGGTAGCGGGGGTGGGTGAAGGGGGTATTTGGCCCTTGGTGGGTGTTTAGGGCTTGCAGGGATGTTGCGGGTGGACTAAACCCCTTCATTACCTTAGTGGTTAATACCGCTACGGTCATGAAGGGGTTAACCCCTCCCACTACCCACCCGCAAGGCCTAAACACCCACCAAGGGCCAAAAAAACCCTTTACCCACCCCCGCTACCCACAATAAAAAAACTACATACTACAGCCCCACAATAAATAAATAAATATAAATGACCATAACTTATCTAAGTATAGTAAAACCGATCCCTGCTTCTTTTTTGCATAGCCAATGGAACCAACCCCACAATGAAGAGACCCATTAAGGTCGAAACAGTCTGTCTGTGGCTGGGTTTACTGGCTATGCATGTTAACCCTGGCTGTGCTCAAAGCTGTGACCATGCAGCAAGCTTAAGCCTATAGGGGTACCATGTTGAATGGTTTTGAAGCAAAAGGTGGCACTGTGTGCTCATTTGCATGTCATTTCCCAGAATCCCTTGCTGCAGTGAAAGTGCTGTGTGCTGGGTGATAATGGTGAAAGCGGGGTTGCAGACCTGTCTAAGACATGCAAATGAGCATGCAGTAATATTTCCATTTGCTATATTTTATCCTTGAGAAAGTCACTTTTCGTGACAAAATGCGTTGGCGTGTGACGTCAGCACGCGGTGATGCGCATACGACAAGCGGAGCCAGGCAAGGTTTGAAGTTTTTCTGTGTTGCGATCTGGAGGCTTTGCATGCTCACAGCTACCTCATCTCTCAATCCTCGGGGTGCCGCCATTGCTGTGAAGCAGTTTGATTCACAGCAGCTTTTACTTCTGGCTGTTGCCATTGATAATGGATAATCCTTTGTCACCACAGGAGGACACTGTATTAACACTCTATTAGCTGGTGGGAGTAAGACTCTGGTGTATTCAATACCCTCACACTAAGAGGTATACTGTGGACTGCCCTCCCTCATTGAACATTTACTTCTTCACCTATTGGTCCTGGCAAGCTGTCTGCTATATCCATCTGCACTGTCCCCTGCTGTTTACAGATTGTCTCAAGCTAACATCTCCCTAACATCTCCACGAGGACACCAACTCCAATTGCACACACCGCTTTAAACAACTTCCTGGTTAGATTGTATTCCAAATGTTATCTTGGACTGTGAGCTTGCAGGATCCAAATGTTATCTTGGACTGTGAGCTTGCGGGATCCTAACCCTTCAGGATCCAACCCTCTTGACAGTGTCCTTTTGGATGTGTGAATAACTGGATCTGCATGATCCTATTATATTATGTAAGTGTTATTTAGTCTCTTTTATAAATGTTATTGTATTGGAACTCATTGTGCTTTTCCTTTTTTGCGCTCTTTTTTGTTTTATATGTCCTGGTTTACCCGGCCAATCACGGGAGAATTGGAGCAACAGAGTGACAACAATCCACATTTGGAATCAACAGAGATTGCTGGTACAGCGCACACTTTATTCCCTTCTCATATTGTAACAGTGTATACTTATATTGTAATAGTATTGTGATTCTCTTTTGCACTCAATATACATCACTGTCGAATTCAGTGTCACTAAAAAGAAATTTAAATCGAATTAAGAGCTAGCACGGAATAGACACACAAGTGGGGGAGAATGTTGTTGACAATCTAAAGCTAGTCACTGTGAGTGTAACTTCTGAGATGTTTTTTCATTGGAACAATGTAGTAGAAGAAGTTGGAAGACCTGTATAAATCAGAATCAATCATCTATTATTATCTAAAAGCAGTCTTTGGGGTGTAAGATGTTCTTATGTTATCTTCAACTACCTACAGTATAGATCTAACTAGAAAGTAGAAGTAAAGTCATTAAAATTACAAGTAATTTGTAAATTACAAGTGCATTCTAATTAACTCATAAGGAATTAAGAATTACAGACTAAAGAGAAAATGGAACAATTTTTTTTCTCAGACACATATTTTCTATGTGGAATTCTCCCATAGCTTTAAAAAAAATTAATATAAAATGAGTCGTTTAGCAACATTTATGTTTTATAAACTATATTTAGGTATTGTTCCATTAAAGAACTTGGCAAACCTATTGCTCTGCGTCAAATGAATAATGACATCCAATTATAAATGTTTCTGTGATCATTTCATTAGCTTCCAGCTGAAACTTTCATATGAGTATTTATATGCAATTATTTTTACCATAATGATAAAATTATCCCCAACGATTGTTTCTTTTGAAAGGCATGCAAATGTCATCAGCTTTATTACGAGTTTTGGCATTTGTCTTAGGGATAAGCCAAAATAATGAGAAGTTGAAAAAAATATTTATAGGGCAACATAAATTAGCATGAGAATAAATAATGATCACAAAATTACTTACTCACATGCTAATGAGTAAATTCTGATCATTTCCATTAGTGTAACTTCTATTAAAAAATCAACATAATGGTCACTGATACATAGCTAATGTGGCTTTAAGGTCAGCATGGAGTACAGTAGATTATATTGCTCCTTATTCCCTCTAGATCAGAGCTTTCCAAACTGTGTGTCGCGACACGTTATTGTGTCGGCTGCAGTGTGTAGGTGTGTCACGCGAACTTAACAAGAAACCTCTGAGCGATGCGGAAACTGAGGGGCGCATGATTATTAAGGGTGGGCGCGGGCCGTGCGCCATCCCCTAGACAAAACTGATATGTTATCTTACAAATCATATATTTTTAAAAATATAAATGAAAGGTTTTCATAAGATGTGTTGTGTCCCCATACATTTTGTTATTACAATTTATGTATGTGTCCGTATCTCTTATAAGGGGTTAGTTTAACCTCCGGTTTGCTAGTAAAACAGATTTACTGTGTCGCGAAACGATGCATGTCTAAAAAGTGTGATACCAACATGAAACGTTTGGAAAGCTCTGCTCTAGATTGTAACCTCTCACATGCAGGAACCTCATTAACTTTTTTATCTGTTTGCACGTGTTTGTCCTCATTTGGTATGTCATTTTGTATAAGTAATATACATAACTCTGTACCTCCATTGTACCGTGCTCGGGAATATGTTGGGACTTTACAGTATGAATAAATTGTAATCAATGTAGTTTATTTTTCTATGAGACATCATTGATAAGTTTAATACCATTATTTGATCTGTGTTTTCACAGATATTCTCAAATCCATCACAATATTTTCTTCTCCATCTTTTTGTGTACAAATAAAACGTTTACGTCTTTGATACATCCATTTACTTGTTTAAATGTATTTGAAAGGTCAAATTAAACAGGTTTTCTTTTTAGTAAATCTGTTGGGGGTATAAAGTCATGTCAAGTGATGGATAAGGATGTTGATTTATTGTAATCTTTAGAAAATTCAGGATTGGAATGGAATTGTTTGATGTCGATGTATTGGAATTTTGATTGCTGGACGTGGAAATTTATGAGAAAACAATAATTCAACACTGATTTTGGTTCAAGGTCAAGCATTGTACCTTTTACCCCTATTGGTAATGCTTTAGATATTTTTTAGAAATCTATGTTCAACGAAATAGCCCTATTAGCCGATAATCCAATTCAGTTACAATCTAATTTAATCGCAAAGGAAAGAAAAACATTTAGAGATATTAGTACTGATCCTGAGATTATAATGAAATCAACATACAAGGGAGGAAATGTTGTCATTACTGTATGGATCAGGATTTTAATACAGTATCCAACAGTTTTACACATTGTTACAAGATGTGAAACATATGTTAAATTGAACGGTGATCTTATTGGTGACTATAAAGTCTAATTGAATTGTTATTTAGATAAGGGTTTGATGAAGGGCATTTTAAATAAATATGAATACAGTACTGTATAAGTTTTGGAAAATTGATTTTCATATAAGACCTACTGTTTATGCCCTGTCTAATGTGCCTAAGGATATTTTAAAAAAAAACATCAGTAAGACCAATAACCACCAGTATAGAGCCATTCTTTGAAACGTTTTCTAAATGTGTTGATTTTTAAAAAAAACTTATATTGCTGTATATACCTTTGTAGTTAAGGGATTCAATGCATATATTGAATGTGCTCAAGGATTTTGCTTGGCTTGATCCTTATATGTGGGTTAACACTTATTTTGAAACACTTTATTTCATTATTCCGCATGCACAATAAATGAAAGCTACTGCTTATTATTTACTGTAGATAGATTTACAAAATGAATAGGTGAGCAATAGAGTTTCCTTATTAAATTTTTGGAATTAATGTTAAATTATTATTATTTTTTGTTTGCTAAAAGCTATTTTTTAAAGCAAAAAGTTACAGCTAAGGGAAGCCCATTTGCTCTTTCATATGCAAATTTGTTCCTTGGCATGTGGGAAAATGAATGTGTTTTCTCCAATTATATGGATGTACACTTCTATATATCAGCTGCTGCAGAACATGTAATGGTGCACAGTGTGCCAAGAGTTGACCATCCACTGCACAGTGCTTGGCAGAGGGTAATGGCCCATGAGGATTAACACTGCGGGCGTCCCTGCTTTTGAATGGGAATCCCGCTGTGTGAATCGTACTTGGCTGCATCAGTCTGTAAGAGATGCGCATTGACAGTAGAAAGAATCAGTCACTCGACCTGCGTACCTCTAACAGGTGATTGTGCAGCTTTTATTTTATTTAAGATTAACACAGCGGGAGTCACATTCAGAAGCAGGGATGCCCGCTGTGTTAATCCTGATCGGCCATTAGTCTCCTTACTGGGACTCCACAAGCATATGAGATTAGAAACATGCCCACAGCAGATTTCGTGAGGGCAGTGTGACCAGCCATGTGGCTACATCTATAAAAGACTTTTGGATTGTATCTCTGTGTGGCAAGCTTCATAGATGATATTGTGTTGATATAGAAATATACCATAGGAGATTCACAATTTTTTTTGTTTTCGAAATTCAAGTCGTTTGAAATGTATGTTTCATACACAGATATGATCCAATAAAGATTACATGGATATTACACTGTAGTGGGTTTAGTGCAATATACATTATTCAGGAAACTGACTGCAGGTAATTCCATTTTGAACGCACAAAGTTTGCATCCAAGAACTACAATTGATAATATACTATTTGGAGAATGTTTACGTTTTAGAATGAATTGTTGTAAGGAGAGTGAATTTACAAAGCAAAGTGATGCCTTAACTAAAATATTGGTAGCCATAGGATACAAATTAGGTTTCTTAAATAAATCAGAAGAAAGAGCACGTAAAATTGATTTTTTGTAATTCTTATTTATTTTTTGTGTTTTGCTTTTAAATAATGTTTTTTTGGTGTTTTCTATTATTTATTTATGATATTATTTTGATGTTTTGATTTTAAATTCTGGGGTTTCTTTGGTATTTGTTTTTTTTTTGTAACTTGTAATTTTTATTGAAGTAATGTACAGGTACAAATCATAACGTGGCATAAACCCACTCAAGGGAGGTACATATGACATAGTCTTTCAAATTAATACAGTGTACAGTATGTGGGATGACAACAGGACAACACAAGACAAGACTAACTAAGACAGCATCCATCTTTCGGTGTCTTGATATCTACCGTCGTATCAGGAGATATATAACTCACCACAGGATGACGGGGGAGTGTGGGGAGAGACATAAGGGAGGGAGGATATAGGGTTGGGGGAGGCATGTCTTCTCGTTGAGGTGAAAGCGGCTCTCGGAGGGTGCACCTTCAGCTAGGATCACTAAGACCTACTTATTTGAGCCCGTGTACGTACACCTGTTGTCAAGGAACTTCTATGACCTGTTTGCCGATTCCCTGATGATTTTAATAACAAGATGGAATATAGGCTGGACCTGCCAAAGGAGAATGCTTCTAGTGCTATCAATGCCAAATTGTGGCCCTTTCCACCCCGGGTATGTCTGTTTGGGCCAACCAGGGTAACCAGATCTTTAGATAATTGATGCCAGTGTCGTTAACTAGACTCGTTAACTTTTCCATCTGGCAGATAAACCAAATCTTGTTCCGAATCTTGGGGATGGAAGGAATCACGTTAAGTTTCCATACTGCTGCGATCTCACATCGGGTTGCTAGGGCAAAGTGCCTGATTAATTTGTTGTTTACTCTTGAGAGCCCCCCTAGCGGTCTGTTCAGCAAGAACAGCCACGGGTCTAGGGGAATCGGGAGGCCCAAGATCCTCTGAGTCCAATCACGAATTTCTTCCCATAGAGGTGCGATCCGAGGGTAAGACCACAGCATATGTAACAGGTCTGCCGACTCTCTGCACTGTCGAGGGTACAGCGGGGAGAGTTCTGGCACATACCTAGATAATTTTAGTGGGGTGTGGTACCATCTCATTAGGACCTTATATGCATTCTCCTTTAGTGTGGTGCAGATTGAGCTTTTGGCAGCCGCTAGATAGATATCGCTCCAGTCCTCATCTTCTAGGGATTCTCCCAGGTCAGATTCCCACTGAGATCTGTATCTCGGGTGTCTCTGTCCGTGGTCAGCAGAACCCACCACTTCTCCGTATAACTGCGATGTGAGTCCCGAAGTGTCAAGCTCTGCCAAACAGAGCTTTTCAAAATTGGTCAGCGCTGAATAAGGGGCTAGTTTATTATAAAATGCTCGGACCTGGAGGTACTTAAAAAATTCAGAATGGGGGATATTCTTTTCAGATCTGATTTGCTCAAATGATTTAATTTTGTTGCCACTGCCCTCCAAGTCTCTAAGGCGCGTATAGCCGGCCGTTTTCCAACTAGAGGTACTACTGCACTGCAGACCAGGAGCAAAGTCGGAGTTCCCCCAAAGGGGGGACATCAGGGAGTTTTTGGTGGTGAGGGAGTGATTGTGCTTTGACGTGTTCCATACTGACAGCGAGTTGGTCACAGAGGAAAGCGGCATGGCAGCACCTGTATGTGCTTTTTGGGGAGCCAGATCAAGGATTGTAGCTCTATCGGGGCACAGATTGCCCTTTCTATTTCCACCCATCTTTTCAATGCAGGGTTGGAGTGCCATTGGACAATTGGGCTTAATTGCGCCGCTTTATAGTAAGAACACAGACAAGGTACCGCTAAGCCCCCTGCTGTGGAGGGTCTTTTCATGGTCAATTTGTTTACTCTCGGTATTTTACCTCCCCATATAAATTTGGAGATATCAGACTGAAGCGAGAGTAGGTCTTTCAGTCTCAGTGGCACCGGCAATGTTTGGAATAGGTATAGGATACGGGGGAGAAGATTCATTTTGATACTTTGTACTTTGTATCCTACCTATCCAAGAGATTCTCTGGGAATACCATTTTGAGATGTCAGCTTTTAGTGATCTGAATAGGGGGGGGGGGGTAGTTTGCCTTATACATGTCTCTAACATCCTTAGTAATATGGACTCCCAAGTATTTAATCTGGTTCTGTTTCCAATTAAAATTGAAATTTAGCTTTAGTAGCTTTTCAACCTCTGTGGGGAGGCTGATGTTTAGAGCTTCTGATTTAAATTGATTGATTTTGAATCCAGATATTTTAGTGAATTTGTCTAGCAGATTAAATAGATTTGGCAGAGATGTGAGGGGTCGAGAAAGTAATAATAGAATGTCATCAGCGTATAGAGCTGCTTTGTGGAATTGTGAGTCATTATTAACCCCAACTATATCAGGACAGTCACGAATCTGAGCTGCTAAGGGTTCCATACAAAGGGCATACAGGAGGGGGGATAACGGGCACCCCTGTCTCGTGCCACTTTTAATTTGGAATTGGGCAGATGGAAAGCCCTGGTGTATGACCTTAGAAGTAGGGCCTGAGTAAAGTGCCATAATCGCTTCACTCACCCTTTCCCCAAATCCAAACGCCCCGAGCGTCTCTTTTAAATACGGCCAGTCGATTCTGTCGAATGCTTTTTCGGCATCGAGACTTAAAATCATAATTTGTGATTTTCCACTGTTAGCCAATTCTATCAGATCAATGATTCGTCGGGTATTATCCGCTGCTTGTCTACCTTTAATAAATCCGACTTGATCTGGATGTATCAGTCTGGGCAGGATCTGACTTAGTCTATTGGCCAGCAGTTTGGCGTAGATTTTAATGTCAGTATTAATCAGGGAGATTGGTCTATAGCTTTTGCATTCCAGCGGATCTTTGCCTGATTTATGGATTAGTGATATAGACGCCCGGAGCATCTCTCCGGGGATTGGGGCTCCCGCCAATATTGTGTTAAACATTCGGAGCAGCCTTGGGGTAAGCATTTTGCGAAACTTTTTATAGTACAGCCCAGAGAAGCCATCCGGGCCCGGGGCCTTTGATGGTTTCAATTCTTTTATCACCGTGGCTAATTCCTCCCCAGTGAAATCCGCCCCTAGGCTCTCTCTTTCCGCCTCAGTGAGCTTTGCCAAATTTGAGTTTGCTAGGAAATCTCCTAGTGACTTACTCGTTTTTGTGGTATGTGCCACTTTCTCACCGTTGTATAAAGATTCATAGAATTTACCAAATTCATTAACTATGATTTTAGGATTGGCCGAGGTGGAGCCTGATTTCAATCTAATCGCTTGGATATTGTAGTTGGTCTGTCTGTTACGTAGCAGACGGGCTAGCATCGTATCTGGTCTGTTAGCCGTTTCGTAAAATTTCCTCTTGGACCAACATAACGAATTGTCTGCCCTGGACGTCAAAAGCATATTTAATTCAATCTTAGTATCTTTCAAATCCTTAAGGACCTGCGGATCTGGGTGTTTTTTATGTCTCTCAGATAGGGAGCTTAATTTAGACTGAAGGGTGATAATTTTAACGTCCCTTTCCCGCTTGCGTCTCGCCGCGACACTTATCAACGTGCCTCTGAGGTTCGCCTTGTTTGCCTCCCATAGAGTTAACTGGGATTCCACAGAGCCTGTGTTGATTTCAAAGAATTGTTTAATTTCTTTACCAATGTGTTCGCATATATCAGGGATTTTTAAGAGGGATTCTTTGACTTTCCAATTTGCTCCCAGTCTGCCATGTTTAATTTGGTTACACCTTAGCTCAATAGGTGCATGGTCTGACCATGAAATATCATGGATTACCGCACGGGCGACCATCGGGACCAGTCTACTAGAGACGAAGAAGTAGTCGATTCTACTATATGAGTTGTGAGGATGGGAGTAAAACGTGTAATCTCTCTCCAGCGGGTGCATCTCTCTCCAAATATCCGTTAGATGGTTCTTCCGGAGGCCTGAAGTCAGGGAGAGTCTCGCTTTTTTGTTACTCTCTTTGGGGGTGCTGGATCTATCTAGTGCTGGCTGAAGGGCTATGTTAAAATCCCCTGCAATAATAATATGGCCCTGTGCCGAGATATTCAGGGTTAGGAAGAAGGTATCAAAAATGTTTGCGTCTTGCTCACAGGGAGCTTACACGACTGCTAGGGTAATAGGTTGCTCATGTACTGCTGCGGCCGAGTTTATTCGAGCATTTGCCCGTTCTCGGCCGCAGCAGTAACCTGGCGCGCCGGAGGGTGCCGGGCGCGCGCCGAAGCAGCGGAAGAGCGCCCTCCGATCGGGGCGCTCTCCCTCCCACTGCCGGGTCCGCCGGGTCCCCCGGAACCCCCTTCCACCGTCCCCCACATCGCGGGACACCAGGGCTCCCTCGGGGAGCCCTGGACGCGCGTGCAGGGGGCGCAGGCACCCGATGACGCGTGACCGCGCATCGGTGATGCGCGGCACGCTGAGGGAGTGCGGCTAGCACGCCGGGGCATAACCCGGCTTGCGGTGCTAGCCGTGCTGCAATAAAGTGTGTCGGTAGTGTATGGAACCCGTTAGGATGATGTAGCGACCTTATTTATCTTTTTTAACTGTTTTAACGTTAAAGGGTATTTTGTTGTGGAAAAGTATAGCGATTCCCTTCTTTTTTTCAGGGGCTGATGAGAGGAAGAACTGCGAGTATTGCTTATCCATGAAACAGGGGGCACTTTTTTCGCTAAAATGAGTTTCTTGGAGCATCAATATGTTGGCACCCCGCCTTTTATATTCTGTAAATGCTATCTTGCGTTTTAAGGGGCTGTTGAAACACTTTACATTATGTGAAATGATGTTAAGGGCCATCTAGTGATAGTGACTGTTTTGAACTATCTAGTATTTTGCTGAGAGATATCGACGAGAAGTGGTCGAATCTTGGTGGCTACATCTGCATATGTGACCATTCACAATCTCTATCAGTGTGCCTAACTATTTTGTCTTTGTATATACTAAAGTGTAAATAAAGTACTGTCTTTCTTTATTTTTTAAATCATAACATGTTCTAAGAGCTATTTCTATTCTTTCATATAGACTCATTGGTAATCCCTCTGTTCACTGCTATCATCTTTCCATATTAGTATATGTCTATTATAATAAAACTATCCATTTTATTCCATTGTCATAAAGCCTCTACACATTTAAAGATTACAGTAGCAAACGTTAGGCCCAAAACATTCATTCATTTGTACAAAAAATAATAACCTTTCACCTTATCTGTTGGACAGCTTTAAATCAGGCCCTGTGCTTTCATGTACTGTAAATGTGTTTTCTTTACAAGTAAAATTACATGCTGTCAGGAAAAGTTATTTTAATTTATTACAGGAAAATACATTTAGCAAAAAAGCAGGAGTACTTGCTCTTGATATTTTAATTATTAAAAGGCAATTCAACACACATTTTTGAAGGCACTGATGTGAAAAGCTAGAGTTGTAAGCTGTTGGAAATTGAAAACTTGAGGGCAGGCAGTTTAATTGGAAAGTGTCCATGCTCATTGTTGTTTTCAGTTTTAACTTTCATTACGTACACTTCCTAAACATTGCATAAGAAAACAAAATATAAAGCCCAATACTGTATGTGTATGAATACTTGTATACATTTAAATAAATTATTATTAACATTGTTAAACAAACAATTTATCTTTTATAAAGTAGTATATAGCACATTCACAGTACTGTATATCAGAGAGCTTTATTTATATTCCTGGACATCACACATTGACTAAGCGTAACCAATTCATCACATCTGTGCTGCATTAGTCACAGAATAAGCATGACAATGTTTGTCTCAACTAACATATTTATTTTTTATAGCTGCTATGAAAAAGCATGCATCACCCCTCAATTGCTGTGGTCTTTAACCCTTTGTGTGCCACATGTGCTGCAGCACCAAATGCCATAGCCACTCCCAATTTCAGAATCACATGACCGCTTCGCTGATGGTGGAAAGGAAGAGGAGGAGTCCTTTTCCGGTAATATTCTGTTCCACAGGATCTCCCATAGAAAAATAAGCAAATAGACTATGATGTAACTAGCAAGATATGGGGAACCTAGAGGGCCAGACCCCGTGATGTAGTCGCTACGTCTAATGGGAGCCAAAGTGTAGGGTGACCAGATGTCCCAGTTTAGCCGGGAGAATCCCGGTTTTTAATGTCTATCCCGGCTGCCCCGCCTTCTTTAAAATGTCCTGTTTTTTGTGGCTGTCCCGGTTTTGACCATCAGAGTAGGGGGGAGGGGGGCAGCAGAGAGCAGAGAATGCTGGAAGACAGGAGAGCAGGAAGAGAGTGCGGAGCCCCAGAAGTGAGACCCGGAAGTGAGTCAGTTTGGGGAGAGAGACACACAGAGAATGGGGGGGGGGGGGAAAGACACAGAGAATGGGGGAGAGAGAGACACAGAGAATGGGGGAGAGAGACAAGAGAATGGGGGAGAGAGACACAGAGAATGGGGGAGAGAGACATAGAATGGGGGAGAGAGACACAGAGAATGGGGGAGGGAGACAGAGAATGGGGGAGAGAAACACAGAGAATGGGGGAGAGAAACACAGAGAATGGGGAGAGAAACTCGGAGAATGGGGAGAGAGACACAGAGAATGGGAGATAGACAGAGAATTGGGAGAGAGACAGGGAATGGAGAGAGAGACAGAATGGGAAGGGTGGAATGAAAATGTAGGGATGGGGGGAGAGAGAATAGAGGGATGTGGAGAAAAGAGAATAGAGGGATGCAGGTAAAAGAGAATGCAGGGATGGGGGAAAAGAGAGAATGGAGGAACGGGTGGAGAAAATGGGGGGGAGAGAATGGAGGGATGGGGGGAGATAGAGAATGGGGTGTGTGGGTGTGAGAGAAGGGGGGACATAGGGGGTGAGATACATAAAGGAGACATTTGGTACCATGCAGTAAGCAGCGAAAAACGGCATTAGCCAGTTTAACAATTAGTAATGTTTTTGGCGTGTTAAACTGGCTGTATGCTGTAAGGGGCGAATCCCTGGGGAATGAATACGCCACCACCATTTGATGAAATGGCGTGTAACCGGTGGCGGGATGGCTGCCTGGCGAGAAACTGCCGAGAAGCCGTCCCCTGCCGAGTTGTGTTTGCAGCAGAGAGAGATCCGCTGCTCTCTCGGCGCAAACATCAACACAATAAAAATTATTTTTAAAACAACTTTTATTCATAGTGTACATATGCAGGGGGTCTCCGGAGCTGAACCGCATTGGTTTCAGGTCGGGGGACCCCCTGCTTCCCGAGATACAGGCACCTTTATGAGGTGCCGGTATCCCTCTGCATTTAAAGGTTCCGATCACGTGACCGCGGAATGTAAACAAAGCAGAGGGATACCGGCACCCCATAAAGGGGTCTGTATCTCGGGAAGCAGGGGGTCCCCGGACCTAAAACAAAAGCGCTTAAGCTCCGGAGACCCTCTGCACATCTACACTATGAATAAAACACACATATCAATAAAGACTCGTTCCTTACCTTACAGGGTATCTGCAATGGCAGCGAAGCAGCATTAATATTTATTTAATAATACTGTACAGTTAGAAGGGGGTCCCCCGAGCTAAACCGCATCACTTTGTGGACCAGGGACCCCCTGCTTCCTGAGTTACAGGCCCCGGTATGTGTGATCGGATGGGCAGTGTCGCCGCCATGTTTATAGCGTCCCATACGCTACGTGCCCGCAATAAACATGGCATCCACACTGTAACCGATGCCCCAAACCGGGGCCTGTAACTTGGGAAGCAGGGGGTCTCTGAGCCACAAATAAATGCGGTTCAGCTCAGGGGGCCCCCTGCTCCCGCACAATATTATTAAAATACATTAATGCTGCTTCATTACCATAGCGGATAGCCACTAAGGCAATGAAGGGGTTAACGCATAATAGCATGTTTATTGGGGACAAATGCACCCAATAAACATAGCAGCAATACACAACATACAATACAGTAATCGGCAACATTACTATTATCCACAAATGAATAATAGTGCAGTTGTCCATTTAAAATACATACAGAACAATAAAGACATTAAATACATATAGCACTCACCTATGTGCGGCTGCCACGATGAAGGCCATCCTCATCTTCATCCTGCCCATGCCCCATCCGCTTCTGCAAAACAGACACAAGAATAAAAACATCCAATGTAATGTCCCCTAACCCCTTAATCACCATAGTGGTTATGAACCGCTACAGTGATTAAGGGGTTAACCCACCATCACCCACATACCCTCCCCCACTAGCCCCCCCATCCCCTGAGGCCTAACCACCCTCACCCACTACCCACAGGGGAGTCCTACCAAATACCCTTGGGGCCAATACCCCCTCCCCCAGCACATACAGTACAATAATGTGCCAAATAACTATTATCCACATAGGGATAATACATTATTTGGCCATTATTAAACACATTAAATACCGTAATAAAATAAAGAAAATTCTACTAACCTCATCAATAAGAAGGCTCCGTCGCCAGCATCATCCTTGGGGTCCGTTGCCAAAATAATAAATAGCCAAAACATATCAATGACATTAACATACCAATGAACCCCTTAATCACCTTATCAGGTACTAACCTCAAAGGTAATTAAGGGGTGAAGCCATCCTGCAATGGCAACACCACTTATGCATAACATCCTCAATGAATTAAAAACCAATTTCCTAAACAAATCTCATTTAATCATTCAATCAGAAGCCTCAAATGCCACTTAAAACATTGCATTTACAGTGTATACATGTATCATTACATGTAAGCTACATGTACATGCTGCAAATCAATGTTAACAATACAATAATCCAAATCAAATAGCCTGACATCACAAGAAGTATATTATGTAATCCAATAAAGTCACCATCAATGAATTAACAGACATGAATTACATCCCTAAACAATTAAAATACCATCCATGCCAATTACACAATTAACTATAGCTATAGCTACAGAGAACAAGTTCTAAACATACAAAAAAGGACACCAAAAATTACAATATACTAAAGCAAGCCTCTCCATAACCTACAGTACAGCATAGGAGCCCAAAAATTACATCTCTCTAATAATACAATACATTTAACACACATCTATGCATAGCAGCACAGCCACAATCATTTACAATACAGTAAATCAAGCTTTTACAACACTATCATTTCTTACCCTGAATGTATATCTCTCTAGACATACATACATACATACATACATACAGTGGCAAGAAATTATATGCATAAAAAAAAATTAACACATGAAAAAGAAAAACAACCCACAGTTACAGTAAATACATTTCTTTATTTAACTTACCATTACTTGACCCCACCGACTCCCGTTGATCAGTTTACTCACGAACCAATCCACGAACAGGAACCCATAAAATAAAAAAAACATAAAATAATAAACATTAAAATAATAAAACACGACAATCCAGGGGTTTTCTACTTGTAATCCATCTTCATCTGTATTCTTCTACCTTCTTCCGGGGTCTTCTTCCCGTCTGCTGCCATGCCCTGGTCTTCTTTCTTCAGTAGGAGGTCCTTCCTCCTCGGCGTCTGGCTTCAAAATGAGACGACATAGGCTTTTAAAGGCCTATGACGTCACATTTTCGTCATATGGTTCCCACGGCCCTGATTGGGCCGTGAAAACCATGTGTTTTGGCCGATGTAAAAAAAAATGATGGCGTCACTTAAAGGCAAAGAAAGCACAGCCAATCAGAATGGCTTTGCTTCAATTGCTTTTAAGATGACGTCATGAAAAGAAACATGGCCACCCTCACATGGTACAGCAGCCAATCAGAGCGTGGGAACTCCATCCCTACTCTGATTGGCTCTAGTAGACCATGTGACAGAGGCTTGGGGAAGAACGGATATGACATCATTGAAAGCCTGTCACATGGTACTTGAACCAATCAGTAGGGATAGACTTCCCACGCTCTGATTGGCTACCGTACCACTCGCCACTTTCTCGCCCGTTACTGAATATGGATAGGCTTTTTAGGCGGGAAAGTGGCAAGAATTGCCTTTCCGCTGCTTACTGCATGAACCCCATAAAGTGCAATTGGTGATTTAATTTGTTTTATAACATTTTTTTTTAATGTGTCCAGGTTTTTACTTTTGTAAATCTGGTCACCCTACCAGAGGGTTAAAAGGCATGGTTTGGTGAATTTGGGATCTATTTATTGATTTCAATATAAGTTTTTATGTCAATTCTTTGTAAAGAATAGTTTCCCTCATTTAATTCACAATACATTTAAACCAGCAAATCTGATCTACTCA
Organism: Ascaphus truei; assembly: GCF_040206685.1. Lineage (NCBI taxonomy): Eukaryota > Metazoa > Chordata > Amphibia > Anura > Ascaphidae > Ascaphus > Ascaphus truei. The sequence goes on along the minus strand of NC_134483.1, from coordinate 207,822,570 downwards.
CCATGAAAAATAAATGTATTCCTTTCTTTTCAACATTGCAAAGGCCGTGTGCTACTGTTTTTAGCAATCCCACGCTATTTAAAGGGTGTCAAATTCTAGAGATATACACATTACTTCCAGTTGGCTTACTGGGAGGCTAAAATAACAGCTGCAATTCACACTCATTAGATCTACAGATTTTGCCATTTTTACAGCTGATGCCAGTGAAAAAAATTATTGAGAACTCAGCACACAAATGAAAAAAAAAAATTACAAGTACATTAGCACAACATGAACTATCAGTTTACTGTATGTTTTGACTTCACGTTTGCTGCATTACATTTTATTATAATATACACATAGCGTCTCCAGTCACTTTAAAAATAAACATGGACAAAATCCGGAAGGGTTAATCTGTAAAGGGATTGACTGCCCCAAGCAGAATTGGAGGGGGGGTGATAAAATCAATCTTATATCCAGACGCGAAAGCTACTGGATATATACCCTCAAAACCTTAACTCCGAGAGGATTAAACATCGAATTTGACCTGGCAGCATTTTTGAGGGACAGTTAGGTCTGTAACTGCTGATGTTGAATATTGCATAACCAGGTTATCTGTTTTTGTTTTTTTGCTATGCAAATAATCTCTTTCCACCTCTGGGTCCTTTATGCTGTTAGCAACAGTGATCAATACAAATAGCTATCTCGCACATTGAATAATAAGCCACAGGGTTGCTAATTACTTTTTATTTCTACAATTTATAGAGTTTTATTATGGTTTTTATGATACTGATGTATAAAATAATTTTTTGTAAAGTGTTTTACAGCATGCTAGAATGTAATCATCTAGTGCAATTGGCTGTCCAGGCATGAAGTGGTTAAACCTGCTAAACACACGAATTGCCAGGTATCAGCCAATAAGTGGACAATCAACAGGAGTTCCCAATCAGACATTCAACTAATGGGAACTCCCTGTCAGCTTTGCACAAGGGTATAAAATACCTCAAGTGCCCCCACAGCTCCATTACCCCTGAAGAAGTGACGTCAGAGTCACGAAACGCGCGTAGGGTGGAGCTTGTTGAACGTGCTGCAACGTGCAGACCCTGTGGAAGGAAAGGAGGTTGATTGACGGGGAACGTCATCGGAGGAGGGACTAGGCGCTCCGAGTCGCGGCCACGAAGCGGGGACCCACGCCGGCTCCAGCCTCCCCCTGCAATCCCTCGACATTCTCCCATGTGAAGCGGACGGCACGTTGTAGGACACGCATAGGGCATTCTCGCATTGCTATACTATTGGTGCCCCTTTCTGTTCCCAATCGGTATGGTGATGCTGATGCTGGAAGTGTAAAGCGCGATACCAGCAGCAGGAACCAGTCGGAGCCAATCTTGGGGGGACTTAAAGAAACCTTTTGAGGCCCATTCTTATCTATTTTTAAGTAAGTAGATAGCAACGGTGGGGTCTTGGAATACTGACCATAGGGTACTGCGCAATGGTTGTTTTATTTGTATTTTCAGACCAGCATTCTGTGTAAAAGAACGGGACATTGTGGACTGTGGATCTTCTTTATACCATCTTTTGATTCATGGGACTACTCCGATTCGTCAGGTTTATTATCTGATATTGCGCCAGGGAATTATTGTCTGTGTTTTATCTGTGTCATTTGTTATCTCTCTGAATATACAGTAAATGATTAATAATATTATAAATTCTAAAGCTATCCCATCACAAGCTGATGCATGAGGTATTAAAGCAGTGAAAACCAAGGCAAGATTTCTTAAACATTTTCGTCATTGCATAAATGTAATAGCAAAAACGTTGTTTTGCAGTGTTTCCCATTCATGTGTGTTAAGACAAAGCTGTGCAAATACTTAAACATTAATGAAAATGACCACATTCATCTGATGATGTCTGGTATTAACCTTTATTGTAAACATAGTAGCTATGTATCAGCACTGATTTTTTTTTGTCTATTAGTACTGTATGTGATTTACTTTGATGCATCTGCTGCAGGTTTTGTTACCCAGAATTGTATCACTTTGGCCTTGATACACCCCTATATCTTTAGTCATCCTCTATCCTCTACTGCTATTTCTTTTCTTGTCTCTCTTAACTCTTAAAAATATTTTTTTCTATCTCTGCTATTTCTTTTTTTTTTTGCTTCTTTCTCTCAGCTCCTCAGCCCTCCCACTTCCAGCCTCCACTCCTTTCAGTTCAGAAACATGCCATTGCTAGGCAACACCAAGCCCATCTCACATGGGGGTGCTACATCTATATAGTATTATTTTATTATACTGTATACTAATTTATCTCATATTCGTTTATCAAACTCATGGCTACATTTTCTGATATTTAGTTAAATTCTGTAGCAGTATCCCTGGAGCACCAAGACTGTGGTGGTATATTGAATATATGTGAGGACCCTCTAAAAGAATGTTAGCATGACAGCATCACTCTAAGAAAAGTTAGGCATGATATTTTGCAATAGTCATTTTCTTCCTTTGTAATTTGATGGTGTAGGGAGTGTCTAAAATCCACATGACGCATTGTGGGATAAAATCTTGTTTGCTGAGTATAGAGTTGTGTGAAACGCTCGTGGTCCAAGCATTCAAGATTTTTTAAGGCACTCTGTCATATAGTGCATTATTGCTGTTGCCCAGGCAAAGGGACAGTTGGTCAAATAGGTCATCACCACTGAGAACTTTGGCCTAGCACAGACTATTGTAAGACTTAAAGATGATAGAACGGTAATATTCATATTACTGCAAAAGTATACTCTATGGCCCAGATACAGGTGCAACTGCTGGCTTTGTGCCGCTTGCCTTTCGAGTACTGCACAGCATCTTCTCCGTATCTGTGATATTTCAGCGGTCAGACTAATGGCCCACTGAATTAACACAGTGGGGATCCCTTTGTTTTAATGGGACTCGCGCTGTGTGAATCCTGCCAGGTTCCACCTGTCTGTTAGAGCCACGCAGTAAGAGAGACTGAATCAGTCACTCTACCTGTGTGCTTCTAATAGATAATCGCTGGGCTTTCATATTATTTTAATAACATATTATTGTAGAAAAGGGTCTCCGGAGCTGAGCCGCATTGATTTCAGGTCCGGGAACCCCCTGCTTCCCGAGTTACAGGCCCTGTTTTGGGGTGCCAGTATCCCAGTGATCATGTTTAAATTCTCCCTCGTCACGGTCTACGTGATCGTGAGATTTAAACAAAGTAGAAGGATACTGGCACCACATAATGGGGTCTGTAATACGGGAAGCAGTGCATCCCTGGACCTGAAATCGATGCGGTTTAGCTCCGTAGACCCCCTACTACAATAATATGTTATAAAAAAGAAATAAAAGCAGCTTCATTACCTTAGCGGCTAACCGGAAGGTTGCGAGAGGGGTTAACCTTTTCAATACATTAGCAGTAGTAACAACTATAGTAATGAAAGGGTTAACCCATCCCACTACCCACCCAAGAGGCCTAACCACACACCCTGAGCCAACTACCCCTTCACCCACCTGATCTGTCCCAATAAACATTACAATACATACATCAATACAATACCCACGCCCCCCCCCCCCCTCCACACACACACATACAGTACAGTAATGGGCAAAATCCTGATTATCCATTTCAGGATAATAGCTAATTTGCTAATAGCTAATTTTCCCATTCAAAATTAAAACATTAACAAAACATTATCAAAACATTACCCAGCAAGAAAATTAAATTAAAGTTCTAGTTATCTGTGCCAGGATGAAGGCTGTCCTCATCCTCCTCTTTTTGAGTGGGCACCAATAGTAAAATATTTAAAAAAAATTAACTACTGGCCACTAACCCCTTAATCACTTTGGCGGTTATTAACCACTATGATAATTAAGGGTTTAACCCCCCTCCTGCTACCCACCCAGGAGGCCTAACCCACTCCCAAGGGAAATTACCCCCACCTCCTCTACACATTGATTGGCACAGTGGCACACCAATGCCCTTTGTGCATTGGTTGCCACTATGGCAGTCAAGCTGCAAATGAAAGAAAAACAGCACCAAATAAAAAAAACATTCAATTTCAATAAAAACAAAACAATGCTAATAAACCAATTAATTGGCACAGTAGAACACCACTATGCCACTATGGCAGTCAATGTGAAAGCTGCAGATTAAAAAACCGAGCACCAAATAAAAAAGACATTCAATTGCAATTAAAAAAAAAATGCCAATAAACCAATTGATTTGCACAGTGGTACACCAATGCCTATGAGGAGGAGTGGGAGAGGAAGCAAGAGAGGAGGCGTGGGAGGGGGGTGAGAGAATAGGAGTGGGATAATGCAATGCTGTGCTCACCACAAACAAGGCGGGACCCCGGGACTGAGGTGGGAATGGGTATAAATGCCACCCACAGCCACGGGGGCACGTATGGAGTGTAGATTGGTTGAGATAGCTACATCGGGATGGAGAGTTAAGAGTCGTTGTTATTCTTCCCAAGGTCAGAGTAGGCGAAGTCCGGATCAGTGAAGGTACTATTTGCCGTAGTTGGGGTTGGAGAATGAAGAGTGGTCATTGTCCAAGTGCCAAGGTCAGGGTTGGAAAGATGCAGAGATGCAGAGGGGCAGAGGTAGCCGGGGTCAGTATTCCAGAGGGGCGGAGTCCAAGAACAAGCCCGGTTGGTACACAGAGCAAGGTTCAGCAAGGCAAGGCAAGACTGTAGAGGCAAAGAACAGCAAAGCACAACGGAACATGAATCTATGCTCAGCCAAAGTGCCAGTGGCACAACTGAGCATATATAGGCAGGACTGTCCAATCTCATGGAGAGCGGAGCGGAGGCGCAGCCTCAGCCAAAGCGGTGATTGGGTTAGGGGCAGGAGACATGTGAATGTGCTGGAGCTGATTAGCTCTGTTGCCACGGAGCTTGGGCGTGTTGCTCACGCGTCACATGCATGCGCCGCGCCGCTGATGTGTGGCACAATCCAAAGGTGGAGCCTTCCCCGCAGTGACTGGTGACTTCACCCGTGCGTGCATGCACGCTGTGTGGCCTGCGAAAGATGTTCCCTTGGAAGGAGCCCTGAGTGTGGACGGAGGTAGGGTGGGAACGCACCGAAGACGGCGTGACTCCTGAATCCTTACAGAGGAGTAGTGAGAGAGGAGGAGTGGGATGAGTGGTGAGAGAATGGATCTATAATTGGACTATAATAACGGTTACAAAAAGAGAAAAATCTGAAAGTTCAATGGGGAGAGGGGCAAGGCTGAAGTTTCTCCTAGGGTGCCGAATACCTTAGCATCAGCCCATGTCATTCTCAGACAAAATTTGATAGATGATAAAATGGTACATCCAACAATAGGGTTGACTTGGAACATCTCATTAGACATAAAGAATACGACGAGTCAACATCGGGAAGAATAAAGGCGAGAAGAAAGAATGGAAGAAAGAAAAGAAAGAAATCAAGATAAAAAGAAAAAAGAACTACTCACTGGAGACTGCTCTTCACTCAATGGGGGACCCATTGTTTCGGGTCATGTTGAGGATCCATCAACCTTCACCCAGGATTCCATTGGATTATATCTATTTTACCTGATTTTCTTTTTTTTGTTTATTTTGTGCCATCGAGCAGGGATTATTTTGTGTGGTTTTTGTATGTTTATTTTTTTGGGCCATCGGGTAGGGTTTATTGGTTTTATTTTAATAGTTGAGCATTGGCCCTTTATTGAATGAATCTATGGCTGCCCCTGAGAATGAGGAGGGTGGCCTTCATCTAAGAAGGAGTAAGTAATTGTATTAATTTAGGATGTACATTGATTCAATGTGGCTATCTAGGCCCCTGTTGAGGGCTTAAGTAGCCACAATGGCTTATTATTTATATTATTTATTGTAATGAAAACAATGCACAAAGAGTGCACCACGGATAAGATAAATAAAATAATATTTTTAATACCATAAACATCTGGTCAAAAGACCACAGAAAAATATCACAATAAATAATGAACACAACACAAACATAAAAAACTTTACATGAAATGTAATTAGACAATCTGGTCAAAAGACCACAGAAAAATATCACAATAAATAATGAACACAACACAATCATTAACTAATAAAACATAAAAAACTTTACATGAAATGTAATTAGACAATCCCACACAGGTGGGGAAAAGACCCAAAGTTAGCTCTATTAGAGCACAACAACAAGACATGAAAATATCAAAGTTACTCAAATAATGGCCGTAGTCTTCAGCACTACAAATTACAATTCGCAGAAAAGGTGCCTGTCTGCTGATGCTACAGTTCAGAATGTTTTACAAGAACCCATTGTTATTTAGCTTTGAGCACTCTAAGCATATCAAATTTGAGTAGTAGCATTTTTTATTGCAGTATTCTAGTACAACATTGAAAAAATGTACACATTTTTTTTCACTTTGCTTTTCGGGCACACAGATACAGTGCAGAGACAATTTGTGGAAGAATAGGGCAATTTTTTCAATACTTGTATGTCTTGTGCTTCAACGAGGCCAAAAGATAATTTTGCATATATGATCTTTTTTAGCAATTACTGATCGAGCAAATACTGTAAGAAAGCCACTGAATCACAAATATATGACTATATTATTCGCAATTATAAATACTACACAAATAATCCTGGCCATGGATGGAAGAACATGATTCGATGTATTTTGTCAAGTAATGATTGCTTTGTTCTGCACATCTCTGCTGGTTGGCACTCCAGGAACAGTAAAAATACACATACTGTACACCTTTATTACAAATGCTGTTACATGCCATGATTGGGTTGAAGAGCTGACAAATACAGCACCGACATTGTTTATTGAACTAAATCACGACGGCACGCCGAGATCTACCCCAGCTGCCGCCAGTAACAACCGCGCGCCGCCGCGGTTCCCCCTCGCACCACCCCTCCACTTCGCGCGCAATTTACCACCCTTCCCGACCCCGTACCCGGCTCCTGCTCTGCCCCTCTGCTTCCCCGCACCCCCACTTACCTTCATTTGATCTCCAGGGGTGTCGGGGAAGCCAGGGGAAGCCGGGGAAGATGGGGAAGCCGGGCGCGCATGTTACTGTGACGTCACAGTGCGCCGCCACGCGCCGCGGCTACCCGCTTCCCAGCCGCATGGAGCCGGCGGCTTTTGCTTCAATAAGCAATGTCGCCACTGTACAATTCCCTAATATGGCTCAGGGGCACTCAGCCAGGCCAAATACTTTATTAATGACCTGGGTACCCCCTCACCGTTACACTTATTTTAGTTTTTTTTACACTTTTATACACTTATACTGTACTGTATGTGATAGAAATTATTTTATCATATTATCCCTATCTTTCACTATTATCACTATCGACTTTTATAAAATTTCATATATATTATATGAGTCCTCATGAGTCTTCCCTGATCCCCTGATGAATTTAGCTTGACTGAGGAAATGCTTAGGGCTGTGTGCTGCTGAGAAGCAGTGTGATTTACAAGTCAGAATCACTACGCCGGAGAAGGAGTGTATATTCTACCCTGAGAATTGGGAGTTCCCCTGACCGGAAAGCTGATTAGGAGTTCCCCTGACCGGAACGCTGCGTGCCTGCTTCAGGTTGCCGGAGGACTCTCTAGGAGACAACAACTTTTGGGAGGACTCATGAGGCGGTAACCTCGTGACCATTTGAGCAGAGAAGGACAAGCGGAGCATCTTCCTGGTTCATGTTGGGGCATGAGTATTCTCATAACATGCACTAAAACATTGGAGGTTTTTGAGTTTTAAATTGTTAATGTTCAAGACCATTACATTTTTATCAACAATATTACACTAGGATCGGGCGCTTTTTTTTCTGTTTAGGTCGTGTGAAGGGAAGTAGTTGTACTTGTTAAGATGGCTGCCAGTATCCTAGTGACATCGGACACATTTTTTCATGGTTTTTTATTTATTCTTGGACATTTTATTTTGTCATATATATAATTTTTTTCATCTCATGCCACACCAGTTCTATGGGTTTCTAATCAGGTGATCTGCAATGTCAGGGCAAAAAACAGCGATGTAAGGGCACAGATCAAACCAGTGTGAAACAACAACTATTTATGATATAGCACATACTCAGGCAGCGTTTTTACATAGTTGATACCGCATGACAGAATGTGGGCAAATGAGTCAGTATGTTTCGGGTCATTATCCTGGAAGAACCGATGTCCAGATGAGAATTCATCCAAAATATATTCAACTATAGGGTCGATAATCTCCCGTTGAATTTTTTTTTCCCATGATGCCTGTACTGAGATCACAAAAATAGAAATATAATAAAGGTACAATACGAATCTAATAAAATGAACTATCAACAAAAAGGAAAATCAAGGACTTACCGTTGAATATTAAAATGGGCCCTCTTCCTAGTCTACAGATAGCACCCCACACATGGACCTTGTGACATAGTCCAAAGATTTTAGGCAGCTTTCTGCCCCGTTTTAGGTCAGAAAGTGCAGGAATAGTTAAAAATGATCCATTCCACAGCTTCACATTAACTCAGGCTGGTGGATGGAAAATCCAGACCACAGATTACAATGTGTCTAGTTCTCCCTCACCTGCTCTCCTAATCACTAGCACAGGTATTTAGAGCATAGAGGTTTGCATTTCAGTCTCTCTTCTTAGAGCCTGGGGGCTGGGGGTGTTGCTGCTCCCCTGCATCCAGTTCGGGGTGGACGGCCCCTTCAAGTAACACAGTACCAGAGGATTTGCCTGGACACTTGGGACCGAGTTCCCACCACGAACAGATAAGACAAACACATGTTTATTGCCGTATCAAAAGACTGCATGCTTTATCTAGTGACCCTAAATGAGAGGGCATTCTTTTAAACTGGGGAACCAGGTTAGTTGGCCTAGCAGCAGTTGGAGAGGCTGATGCTGCAGTGTAGTTAGATCCCTGAATGGGATAGGATTTTGTTTATTTGATTTGGTTTGGTTCTGAAAAGTGACACTGTGTGAAATACTATAACACTGATATGAGTAAACCGCTGAAGGTTCATGACTGAGTGCCCCCTGCCTACACATGTTAAAGCTGCAGTCCCTTATTTGGATGAAAATAAAGCAGGCAGAAGCCTGAATTAAGCAACGTAATACTTTGCATGATCCTGTTTGTTGTATAATTAACCCTAGAAGACTGTGTCGGGAAGAACCCAGACAGACGCCAGCGCTACAAAAGAGGGGCGTTTGTCACATATGGTGGAGAATGCGGGTCAACACTAAAAGGTCTGTGGGTTTGCAAATAAATGCGGGGGTTGAAAATGGCCGCCCAGCCGAAGTAAAAGTACAGATGCTATGAGTGAAGTCTGTCCTTCTGTGTATAACCAGTTGTGCTTCCAGCGTACACAGAGAATGTGCGAAGTGTGGATGCAATAGCACCCTGAACCCAAACAGAAAACCAAAATGTTTTGCTGCAGAAAGTAAAAATTGCAGCTAACAAGTTGTCCCTGTCGGGTTTCTAAAATGGCCGACGTGAAATGTTTGTTTTGTAATGTACATAACCATGAAAAACAGTGTCCCTTCAGGCCACACGATGATGATGACGACAACTCATATGTGGCCCCTGGAAGAGAGCCGTACCCACAGATGAATTTAGTATGCTGGGCCTGTCATGAAGTAGGTCACATGGAAGATGTGTGCCCCCAAATCTTCAAAGACAAACAGCTGCAAAAGCAAGCAACGCCCTGTGAGTGCAAGCAAGATGTGGAAGCTGATACCAGTGAATGTGTGCCCAGTACCACTGATATCTCTGGAGCTAATAAAGCAAAAAGAAAGAAGACGAAAAAGAAAACTGTTCCTCAAGTCACAGGGGAAGTGACCGAGCCACTTGAACCTGCGCTGTCAGGACAACATGCGTCAGAAAGGCGCCGAGATGTGCTGCAGACCGGAGTGACAGGCAGAATTGTCATGGGAACAGTGGCAAAGGAAGAGGAGGAGCAAAGGGAAGCTGAATTCTTGATCCAGGATAAAGAGGCTTTGGTTTCTGCACTCCAAACTGCCCGCCATGATTATGAAGTCCTGAGGCAGGGATTGGTGAAGGAGCGAGAATGTTGTAAGAAGGAGCAAGAATCTAACAAGAAGGAGCGAGAAGTGAACACCGAGTTACAGAGGTGTATACTCCCAGCTTTACAAGAGCACGAGGCTTTGAAAAAAACAGTCTCTCTCTTACGGAGTGAGTTGGAAGAGGTGACGACTAGTCTGGAAAAGGTCAACACCGTAATTGCCACCATGGATGAAAACCAGATTAAGTCTGACAAATTGATTGCTATCCTAAAACAGAAATACGGGAAGGCTCTACAAGAGGTTCACGCGCTCAGCACAGAGGTGCAACACTTACGCCTGGAGGGCCACGGTTTGAACACAGAGCTGGGAATATTGAAGGAAACCTGTGAGAATGCCCTGAGTAATTTAAAGACTGTAAAGAGAGAGAATGTAATTCTGACACAGAAAAATTCAGACTTGACTGACCAGATCAGTGAAGGTTATAAGAAGCTTCACCAAGCAGGAAAAGTGGAGAAGCAATTGATCCAGGAAAAGTTAGAAATGCAGGAAGAGCTGCAGAAGCAGATGGCTGAGCGCGAGATACAGTGCGCCGAAAGGGAGGAGGTGTCCGTCCGTCAGGTGGTCTGCCTGACATTGCGCTAGGAAAGCGAGATGGCCGATATCCACAAGCAGCTGGACCACATGGCAAATGAGGGGGCCTGGCTGCTGCTGGAGCTGGACAAGACCCGGGAGGAGCACCTGCAGCTGCAGGTCAAGAATAGAGAAAAGGAAACAGAGTTAAACCTTGCTCTGAAAAAGATGACAGACATGGAGTCGCAACTCCACTCCAAAGAAGTTGAATTAGCAGCCGCACTGAGTGAAAAAAGAAATAAAGGACAGTCACAAAGACGCTACCAGGACATGGGAGAAGCTGCTAAAGTGGTTCAGTCGAGCTATCAATCCTTCCTCCTAACCAAGCAAGCTGTACGTTCCTATACGTGTATCTTCAATGCTGTTGCAATATTACGATTTACTATAAAGATGAAGTTGGAGAAAGAGATTCCAAGGCTAAAAGAGACACGGTCACAAAAGGAGACCAGGGAAAGTAAACTCAATGCCCTCACTGATGACAAAGAGGAAGGAGAAAGTATTGACTTTGATTGTGCTGCTGTTATTCCAGAAACAGATAGACACCCTCCTCAGAATACTGAGAATATACTCCCTGATCTGGGATTCAAAAATCCAGATCCTCAAGTTCATTTACATTGTCCAGATGATTATCAAACTAGTGAACACACCCAGGCCACTATAGAAGATGTTTTAGCCAAGTGGGTGGCAGTTCCTGAAAACACAAACTTGATGAAAAATCCTGATGACATTGTTAATATGGACTACGTTTATACAGAGGCAATTAGGTCTCCAAAACCCAAAGGCCTGGAAATGTCTCCAAAAGGGAAATCAAAGATTTCTTAGGAGAGGAGACATCTCAGTAAGAAGAGCCTAGAAGGTTCAAAGATTGAAAAGAAAAAGCGACGGTCAACGCTGTGCCTGAATAGTTCCAGATCCCGCCACTCTGGACCACAGTGTGGAGCCAAGGAGAATCCGGTCCGGGTGTCTCGTCAGTGGCTGAAGAAACAGTCTAGTCATTTGCAGGATGCAGCGGGTGTTGAAATAAAGTCAGAGGATGTAATGGACTGGAAGTCAAGGGAAAAAAAATGTTTGGGGAACTGACCGGTTTTTTTTTTACACGTGTGGATTATGTCACGGACACTTAACTATGCAAATAAGCTAGTGTAGTTATGCTATATTAGGCCTCTAGAATAAGCATTTTGTCAATATTGCAATGTTATATTGGTTATCTGTGTTGAAAATGTAGCTAAACTACAAATTACTATACAGGGTTGATGGCCCTTTTTGTTGGTAAATATATGAAGTTCATATTCGTGTCATGTGAATGCTTAATATTGTACTGGGGAGTTAGCTTAAGTATTTCAGGATGGCCGCTCACCCCAGTAGGTGTGAGCTGGGAAGGGGGATAAGTGACATAGTCCAAAGATGTTAGGCAGCTTTCTGCCCCTTTTTAGGTCAGAAAGTGCAGGAATAGTTAAAAATGATCCATTCCACAGCTTCACATTAACTTAGGCTGGTGGATGGAAAATCCAGACCACAGATTACAATGTGTCTAGTTCTCCCTCACCTGCTCTCCTAATCACTAGCACAGGTATTTAGAGCATAGAGGTTTGCATTTCAGTCTCTCTTCTTAGAGCCTGGGGGCTGGGGGTGTTGCTGCTCCCCTGCATCCAGTTCGGGGTGGACGGCCCCTTCAAGTAACACAGTACCAGAGGATTTGCCTGGACATTTGGGACCGAGTTCCCACCACGAACAGATAAGCATGAAATATGCTCAGAGACTGCCACTCGGTATATTGTTACCCCAGGCTCCCAGTAGCAGAGCCCCTAGGCCCCAACTCACCCTAAGATTGTGGCTGCTTTAGGGAAGGCCTCTGTAGTTAGGAACCCTGTCCTTTAGTAGTCAGCCAGCTTAGGGCCACAGCTGCTTCAGTGGACAACTTGCTGCCTCAGTCTGGGACCAGACTGCAAGAGAGAGCGACAATCATCGGTCATTCCAGTGGCAGGCTTTCCATTCGGCGGAAGCTATCGTTGGATCCCCTACTTCTATTTGTCAGCACGCCCGGGTGTGGACACACCCGGTAGCTACCGTTCACCAAACGTGCACCAACATGCTGTACAGTAAGGCGCTGATCACGCCTAGAGGGGTGGGCATATTTTGGGGACACTCAGTGGTGAGGTGCCCAAGGGACTACTCTGGTACTGTGGACACGGTGTGGGGGTACACGGTGGTGGGAAAACGCCCTGTGCGGTGAGGTATAGCTGTAATCAGAAGTGTTGCTTTTTCATTTATGCTGTCTATGGTTATCTGTCACAGTAAAGGATATTATTATAATCTGTGGGCTGTTATTATTGGTTCCTGCACGGGGTTATCTAATCCAATTAGGATCCCATGCAGGTGGAGGTGTTGCCACTCAGTATATTGGTTACCCCAGGCCCCCTGTAGTGGAGGCTCAGGTCCCTGTAAGCCGACAGGTGACGTGACGCCAGCATTTGTAGACCCTTCACACTAGAGGGAAAGAGGGCCGCGCACGCGCACGCACGCACACACACACACACCATCACGTTTTAAGTTATGGTGGGTGAAAAAGGCATATTGGAAATAAAATATCACTTGTGAGCACATTCACATGCCTTAGGCAGGTCTGCAACCCTGCCTTTCACCATTATCCCTAAAATACAGTGCTTCCACTGCAGCAAGGGATTCTGTGAAATTACATGCAAATGAGCACACAATGCGTCAACTTTTGTCTGAAAAACCATTGTTACATGAAGCTGTGTTAACAGCGAGCTTTAGCTTATATGGGCTCCATGTAACAATGTACTAATGTGTATATATACACATACCAATATATTAAATAAACTCAGTTCTGTCCACATACATACAAACATACATAGATACATACATATATACATAACATATTTCCTCGATTGTTAGACGACATCGATTGTAATACGCACCATCGATTTGGTCCTTACCTGTGTGTGTGTGTGTGTGTATATTAGATTGATACAGTAGATATAAAAAAAAACTAGAAACCAAGTATCTCACAATAGCACTATGGTACAGTATACCAAAATGATCATTTTTATTATCACATCACACACATTTTTAAACCAGTCTCAAGTACCCTCCGTCACAAAAATATCTGAGTTGAATCTAATACATGAAGTACGCCTTTTAACTGGAAAAAAGCAAGTCAGATGTTAAATCCCATAATATATCATAACCAGAGGAAATAAGGCATGTAATCAACCTGATACCTCCAAGACCGGCCGTTCTAACAAAGTTAATAATTGAATAAGACAACCCCACAGCATGAATTAGTCATAAAATATCAACCCCAGAGAAAAATGATACCAAGGAATAGTGGCTGCACTCATGAGAAAATATGTAAATTAAGCTGAAGCAGCAAAAAAAACAGAAAAAATAGCATGTAAACGTGGCTGAAAGTAACACAGTTCAGGTACACCCTTCATAACACATTAGTATGTATGATAAGAAAGTCCAAGATATCATGCAGAAAAGCTTTGGATCAATCAAGATAAGTGTGATACCTATTCACAAGCAGGCATCCAGGAACTGAAGGAGGTGTAACTGTAGTTGCTGTGACAAACTCCTGTGTGCAGAGCCTTATGTATCGCTGAAATGTAATGGTGGACATCCGTGAGTGGTGAGGGGGTAACTCAGAGTGTACACGGACAGGCAGAAATCCCCGACGTATGTTTTGCCTTCCTGCTTCTTCGGGGGGCTTAAAGAAGAGGTGGCAGGAAGATACATACTGTACTGTATATCCCACGCTTCCCACATGATGTCATGACAATTAAAAATGAATGAACAGCGGATGTCCGCCATTACTTTTCGGCGATACCCAAGGCTCTGCATGCAGGAGTTTGTCGTAACAACTACAGTAACTGATGTGTATGCCAACACACAGCTGAGCACGGGATTCCCAGGTTGGCTGCGAAATGGCGGGCTGGGCTACATGCAGCGCTTCAAATGACATCACTACCGGAACCACCAATCAGAACAGCTCTATGCATTTCATCGCTTACAAGCAATTTCCTCAGGGTCATACATTCAGCATTGTCCTGTGAGTCCTTACAGTATATATACTCAAATACACCTGTTGATACTATCATTCACAGTTGTACACAATTATTAGTACACTATGGGGCATGCACTTCTGCTTTTGAGAATATATATATATATATATATATATATATATATATATATATATATATATATATATATATATATATATATAAACGGGTCCTCCCCCACCCAATCTCATATTGGGCCTCCTCAGGGAACTCTCACTCTGGTTACATGAATTTTGGTGGTGCATACCTGCTGGTAACAGGAGGGCCTGGGTTTTCTGCGATGTCATGTGGGATAACGGGACAGGCTTCTGGGGCTGTGCCCGAATTCTTCTTAATGGTGCAGCGCCTCCATCTTGTGCAGCCCCCAGTTGTGTGGGTGGAGTATCTGCAAAAGAGTTATCTCCTCCCAATATACTCCACTCTCAGGCAGGAGGTAAAACAAAGGGGTTCTTTATTGTCCTGATTAGCAGCAGTCTATGCACAGCACACAACACTTCTCAAAAGGGTGTTCACCACCAGGATGATTTCTAGACACATTCCTTGTCCGAGATAGGAGTTGTCCCTTTCTCTTCCCTTACTCCTTTGGGTAGCAATAGAATATATCTCCCCTCTCCCCTAAGGGAGAGCCTTCAGTTTACCAGAGCACTGGCAGCTTAATTAGAACCCACCAGTCTCTTTCTGAACTGCAGAGGAACCACCTCTCTCAAAGCTAGAGATGAAAAACAACACAAAACAGGAAAAGGTAATCCCTTTAGTACAGATCCAGTAGTCCCACCCCTGTGCCCTTGACTGACACCAGGCATGAGCACTACCTTCTCTGACTAACTGAATCACAGTGGTTGGGGCAAACCCATTTTAACTCCTGGCAAACCTGCCCTTACCAGGGATTATTTCACAGGAGGAGGACAGAATAATAGCCCAAACCTACCAGGGCTATACTCTCCCTCTGGTGGAATCCAATGGTCCCCACTTGGACCAAAATTTGCTGGATCATCCTGCACGCGAACAACCTGTACAATTTAAAACATAAATGACAGTTGATAAGTCACCACAGTGTACATATACTGCACCGACACACTTTATTCGAGCAAATACCCGGTATGTACCTGGCAGATACCTGGAATGCGCCGCTCCTCACCTCTGACAAGCCCCGTTGCATTTGCCTTCTCAGCCTGGGTTCATGCCTGGCTGATGGGCGGCTGATCTGTTAAATGATAATGATTAGGATTTAATAGGCTGCAATGCTTCGCGTGTCTACCAGATGGCATAAATTCCTGAATTGTAATGCAGTATATATATATATACTGTGCAGTATTGCAGCCAACGGGAATAAAATGCTTCAATCCCTGCCGGAAAATAACTCAATGCACTCGGGCAGAAAACAGTCACAAACCTCAATACACCCGGGTATACCCGAATTCGTGGGACTAGCCGAGCTCGAATAAAGTGTGTCGCCAGTGTATTGAATATCCACACACCCAGGGCGGTGAAAAACATAGGGTAACTCCCAACATGGAGGACCCAAACTAATAGTAGTGCCAGGGATCTGGCTTACGCACCTCCCTCCCATTGTGATACACTATCTTAATGAAAAAGGTTTGCAAAGGGCCATTCTCAGGGCGATACACCACCTTATTCAGATAAATCCCTCTCCCACACTCCAAACTTTCATAAGATGACAAATCTTTTCCTCAGAATAATATACAGACTTACTACACTTAGGCATCAAGTACTCTATCACAGCATGCGCAGCCAAGATTCACGCTGCTCCTCTATCTCATGCATGATAGGCTCAGGCACATATGGATAGTTAAATCCATGGGACTGTCTATAGTGGGCCACTATAGCTCTGTCAGCTCTGCTTAGTTTAATCAACTTACGATCCCCAGCTGAACCTGGCAAGACCAAGACAATGGCTCTTCAGGGGCAATTTCGTCGTAGAGGATGGATGGACCTTGTGGAATTATCATGCCCTGTTTAATTCCTCTTAACCTCCTCTCTAACTCATCAGCAGCCTCCTTCTCTGAGTATGTGCCCTTACCCCACTAATGGTCAACCAAATTATCTGGTAATATGATGAACCTAGTACGGTCCATAAACCCTGAATAACTCTTAAACATAGGAGCCCACCATTTGGTGCTATGGTCCACTACCCCAGATGAGGATACTAACTCCTCCATTTCTCCTCTGGAGGATACGCCTGAAGTACCACTAGATATTGAACCTTTACCTCTTCCTCGGTTAACATATTTACACACAGTAGATTGCATAACGGGTGACTTTGCTCTCATGGAACCCTCCCTCACAGACGATACGGCTTCCTTAGATTTACCCCTAGGTGCAGGCCTAAACACAGCAGGATTTTAAACCGGGATCCTACTACTCCAAGGGATCTCTCCTTCCGACCCTTCATCACTGGTCACCCAATCCCTCCAGTCCGTAGACAAATGGTGTACCTTCTCTTTCTTAACCCCACTAGGACCCCGTGAGCTGGAACGTGACGGGGCAGGGGCAGTGGCCGGGGCAGTGGGACAGTCCTTCACACAGTCTCTAAGCCGGGCTATGCTGCGACCTGGGAATGATTGGGGAGGCTTGATATCTAGAGACCTCTTTAATCCTCGGCCCGGTACAGTGTCCAAGAGTTCACCTTTCTTTTTCTCCTTTGGATCAGGGCGAATGACATCCAGAGCTGCACTCTTCCGGTCCACTCTGCGGGGGCAACCGGATGTGATGTCATCATCCGTCGATGTCGCGGATTCCCAGTACAGATCCAGGTCCCGCACCGGAAAGGAGTCGTCAGTTGCTCTCAACACCGGAAGTGGTGGCGGTGGCGTTTCAGGATCGCAGACATGCCACATGTAAACCACAGGCCATCTCCTCACGCCGACTTCCTCTCTTGTCACCTGGCGGGAGTAAGGGGCTGGTGCTTCCTTACCACTCCGGAGGCTCTCAGTAGGTTTCTTCTCTTCGGCAGTCATCTCGGGTCCCATCTTCGCCACGCTGGCAGTCTCCACGGCCGTGGGACTCTTCCGCGGCTCAGGCAGCACCAGCGCCTGCTGTCGGGGAATCTCCAGACTCAGCTGCTCAGCATCGCAGGTAAGTTTCTCACATGGCATCGCTGCAGTGGTCCGCCGGTAGGCGCATCACCACTGATGACACACTCACTCTCTCGTCGTCCGACGAGGCAGGCAGGGATACCTCCGCAGGGGAGCGACGGCGGGTTCTTCGCTTGGGATGGGCACA